>NW_026114609.1:3573973-3636708 GCF_025201925.1 Gopherus flavomarginatus | reverse complement strand
CTACACTACAGAAACTGTGTCCCAGGGATCTGCCCCTCCCTTCATAAGGACATAAGAATGGCCATACTGGGTCAGACCAAAGGTCCATCCAACCCCATATCCTATCTGCCAACAGTGGCCAATGCCAGGTGCCCCAGAGGAACTGAACCTAACAGGTAATGATCAAGTGATCTCTCTCCTGCCATCTATCTCCACCCTCTGACAAACAGAGGCTAGGGATCCCATTCCTTACCCATCCTGGCTAATAGCCATTCATGGACTTAACCTCCATTAATTTATCTGCAAAAAGAACAAGGAGTAATAGTGGCACCTTAGAAAATGAACAAATTTATTTGAGCATCAGCTTTCCCGGGCTAAAACCCACTTCATTGGATGCATGCAGTGTAAAATACAGTAGGAAGGTATGTGTGTATATATATATATATTCACAGAGAACATGAAAAAATGAGTGTTGCCATACACACTATAACGAGAGTAATTAGTTAAGGTGAGCTATTATCAGCAGGAGAAAAAATCCGTTTTGTAGTGATAGGATGGTCCATTTCCAACAGGATGGTGTGAGTAACAGTAGGGGGCAAATAAACATGGGGAAATAGTTTTACTTTGTGTAATGACCCATCCACTCCAAGTCTTTATTCAAGCCTAATTTAATGGTGTCCAGTCTGCAAATTAATTCCAATTCAGCAGTCTCTTTTTGGAGTCTGTTTTTGAAGTTTTTTTGTTGTAATATCGTGACTTTTAGGTTTGTAATCGAGTGACCAGGGAGATTGAAGTGTTCTCCGACTGGCTTTTGAATGTTATAATTCTTGACATCTGATTTGTGTCCATTTATTCTTTTACGCAGAGACTGTCTGGTTTAGCCAATGAAGGAAGGGGCTGGATTCAATGGATCCTTCCAGTTCTAGGAGATAGGGTACATCCATTATCTTTTTTTTTTTTTCTTACTGCACATCAGACCCAGGACGTTCACCTAGCAGTTCTTGGGGCTGTGGGACAGAACTGAGCTTCAGTGGCAGCAGAGGGAGAACGGTTGGGACTGAGCTGTCTGGGGAATATTTTAATCCTTATTTAATTTTCAGAGGATTAAATCAATGCAGCTTCCACTTCTCTGTCTTTCCCAAGGAAATAACGTTTCTGTGTGAAGTACGCAAACCTTTTAACAATAAGAAGTGAAATGAAATGGCCACATGATGGCAACAGAATCTAAGAAATTTGTTAGTCTCTAGGGTGCCACACGTACTCCTGTTCTTTTTGAGGAAACAGACTAACACAACTGCTCTTCTCAAACCTGAGAAGCCATGTTCTTGTTCAATGAGCATTGAAGCTGAAAAGGGAGATGTTTTCTCTTTGACTTCTAGGCCCTCACCTCTAATCCATTAGACACACCTTTCCTCCCACAGCCAGGAATAGAACCCCACAGTCATGCTAATAGCACCCTCTGGCCCAATGAAAGAGAAGCTCTATGACCCCATGCTGTCCCATCACCTCCTTGCCTGCCCTGCCCTTGAAACCCAATGGGGTTTCCTTGGGCAGTTTTGACACTCCCAGAAAGGTGCAATTTTAGGAGCAGGTTCCAAATAGTGCAATTAACCAGCTAGAAGGGGCAGGAGATATCAGTGTAGGAGCCATTGAAATAACTCTGCACTTACTTAGATGCAGACATAACAAGCTCTGTGGTTGGTCAACTTACAGAGACTCTGCTCCTGCTCATGAACTAGCAGCCCATGACCTCTAAACAGCTGCCATTTGAATGCATCTGAAAGTTACAAGGAATAATGATCTGTGTTACAGGAAGGTTAACATTTGTTAGAGCCCCAATCGATACTGTGCGCACAAAGAGAGGTTTGAATGTGTAACAGAGAGTTTGGTAAATCTTGGTTATTTTATTTTTGTAACAGGCTCCTGTCCATCTCCAATAGAGTTTTCAGTCCGAGTGGCAACTTATTTACCAAATGTAATAGAAACTAGTCCATTCCTCCCAAGTGGATGTGGTTCTTGTTCTTCTGCACATTGTAGCCCATGGAGGCCAAGAAGCTGCAAATGTGACTTCATGTGCCTTTGTTTAATTGATGAAAACAAACCCAGACACGTAGAGGATTGGAACTGATTTCAGCAGAGGGACATGTTTGCTAGGTTTTTATTCATTTGCACAGGAAAACATTGAATGTGTCTATTTGTTGCAGGGACCCCTATTTAGTGGAGATTCTGAACATACTGGAAATGGAATCACTTTTGTTGAAAGAACAGGTTTGTAAGGGAGCACTTGGATTTGAACCAAGGACTATTTGATCTGCAGTCAAGCACTCTACCACTGAGCTATACTCCCATGACATTTACAAAGGCAAGTCAGTGCTCTTAAGGATTTTGACGGACTGGCTCTGCCTCAGAGAGCTCCTTTTTTATTCCCAGACCACAGGGGTTTTAAAAATGGGGTTTGATTAAACTTTATATATACATGTAGACACCACAGCTTGCACACCCACCAGCATAGCTTCCCCCAGTGACATATCTACCACCTCTCGGGGAGATGGATTAACTGCATGGACGGAACAGCTCTCTCCTCTCCACTTAGAGCATCTTCATTATTTATAAATAGGTGGGAAATAACCTCCTGAATGGACAGGAACCAATTTATCAAATATTGCTGTGTCTGCATTCAATATGGGGAACTGGTCAGATTGGGCTAGGTTAGTAGGAGCGTTGCCAGCAGATGGAGGGAAGTGATTATTCCCCTCCATTCAGCACTGGTGAGGCCACATCTGGAGCATTGCGTCCAGTTTCTGCACCCCTCTCCCAGTACAGAAACAAATTGGAGAGAGTTTAGGGGAGGGCAACAAAAATGATTAGAGGACAGAGGAGTTACAAGAAGAGGCTGAGGGCAGGGCCGCTCAGAGGGGGGGCAGGTGGGGCAATTTGCCCCAGACCCTGCAGGGGCCCCCATGAGAATATAGTATTCTATGGTATTGCAACTTTTTTTTATGGAAGGGGCCCCGAAATTGTTTTGCCCCAGGCCCCCTGAATCCTGTGGGCAGCCCTGCCCAGACCAAGGTGCTATCCCCCCACTCCACCCCCTTCACTCATTCTCCTCCATATGAGGCCCCACCTGTGCTCTGCCCTCACTCCCATTTGGCCACTTCCCACCCCTGCTCTTCCTCTCTGGCTGAGGCCTGCTGGTCCACCTTTCGCACGCTCCTCTCCTCCCCCAAGGCCTCCTCACGCCTCTCCACCCTTTACCCCAAGGTCTGCCTGCTGCCCACACCTCTCTGCCTCCTCCCCTGAGACTCACCCTGCCCATTGCCCACACCTCTCTGAGCCCTCCCCTGGGACCCCCCTGCCCACACCTCTCTGCCTCCTCCCCTGAGACTCACCCTGCTCATTGCCCACACCTCTCTGCCCCCTCCCCTGAGACCTGCCCTGCCCACACCTCTCTGCCCCCTCCCCTGAGACTCACTCTACCCATTGCCCACACCTCTCTGAGCCCTCCCCTGAGACCCGCACTGCCCACACCTCTCTGCCCCCTCCCTTGAGACTCACCCTACCCACTCCTCTCTGCCCCCTCCCCTGAGACTCACCCTACCCACTCCTCTCTGCCCCTTTCCCGAGACTCACCCTGCCCACCACCCACACCTCTGCCCCTCCCCTGAGACCTGCCCTGCCTACTGCTCGTACCTCTCTGCCCCCTCCCCTGAGACCCACCCTGCCCATTGCTCACACCTCTCTGTCCCCTCCGCTAAGACTAGCCCTGCCCACCACTTGCACCTCTCTGACCCTCACCTGAGACCTGCCCTAGCCCACTGCTTGTACCTCTCTGACCCCTCCCCTGAGGCCGGCCCTGCCCACCACCCACATCTCTCTGCCCCTCCCCTGAGACTCACCCTGTCCACCTCTTTCTTTGGCCATCTGTTGTTATTCCTTGAAACATCAAGGATGGAATAAAAAGCTGAGTTTACTCCAGGGTGAGGAAAGAAAGGAGCCATCAACCCCCTGGCAAAGCCCTGCGGATATGGCGGGAAGGGGACTGTCTGAATGATCAAGGCAGGAAATGGACAAGCTACAGCAACGTCATTAACCACGAACACACTCTCCTCATGCTCCAACCAGAAGGGAAAGGAGCAGGAATTCTTGCTGTTCAGCCATGGACACACTTACACAACGGCACAGCAGTGTGTGTGTTGTGGAAGCTGGTCTGAGGAAACCACTGGAATTGATCACTCAGTGAGAACAGAACTAGAGTGCAGTGAGAGCCACATGTCAAGCACATAGTTGTGGCCAAGTGGTTAAGGCAATGGGCTAGAAATCCATTGTGGGCTCCTTGCACAGGTTCAAGTCCTGCCAACTGCAGAGGAAGTTGTGGTCCTTTAATTTCAAAGGAGCTGGGTCTTGTCTCACATTCATGCTAGGCCTACAATAAAGGGGGATGTGGCTTTAGTAAAAATGTTTTAATTAAACAGCTGTTGCATGTCCATCCTGTGTCACCAGAGCACATCCATGCTAGCATCTCTTGGATGGCCACAGAGAGCAGTGCATTGTGGTAGCTATCCCACTGTGCAACTGGCTGCAGGGTGCTTTGGGAAGGGTTTGCAATGCCTCACGGGCTGGTACAGCATCACATGATACAGTTTTCTATCCCATTGTTCTATGGGCATCCTACTAGATTGCCAGCTGCTTTTCAACTGCAATGTGCGTGCTGGGGTAGAGAGCATGTGTGTATGGGGAGGAGAGACAGTGTGTGCGTTGCGGAAGAGTGAGTGTGTCGGCACACTGTCTCTAAGTTCAGACAGCTGCTGGAAGCAACCAGTCCTGAGGCAGGGGACAGCCCCAACATCAGCCCCTCTTCTCTCACTGGCTCAGCTCAGCACAGCACAGCACTCTCTGTCACACACACACACATACACGTACACACTGCTGCCTGCGTAGCTCTGTGTCAGGGGTGCTGGAACAGGGGGGTTAGAGGGCCATGGCCCCACCACTCTTTACTGGCTGTTAGGACAAATGATCGAGGGGGGGAAGGGTGCAGTCTTGGGGAAGAGGCGTTCTGTGGGTGTGGCCTCAAGGGGAGAGGTGCTGTGAGTGGGGGTCCTTAAGGAAGGGGTGTCATGGGGGTGCCACAGTTCGGATAACAGTGCCCCCCCCCACTGTAAGGAAGCTTCTGCCGCCCCTGCTTTGTGTTTGCAGAGCGGGAGAGAGCAGCATCCACGGCAGTGATTTGCTCCCCGGGGCTCCGGCAGGGGGGCTTGGGAGGTGATTTAAAGGTCCCGGGGCTCCAACCGCAGCAGGGAGCCATGGACCCTTTAAATCACCAGCCTGGGGAAGACGGGCCGGGCTGGCACAGCGTACTGGCTCTTGCCAGTACCCCATACCGTAACATACCGGCTTACTTTCACCTCCAGAAGGTCCTCACGTGGATCAATAACTGGTTAAAAGATAGGAAACAAAGGGTAGGACTAAATCGTCAGTTTTCAGGATGGAAACAGGTATCTGGTGGTGTCTGTACTGGGACCAGGACTAGTCAACATATTAATAAATGATCTGCTGAGCAGTGAGGTGACAAAATTTGCAGATGATCCAAAACTACTGGCTTGCTTCCTAGAACGAACGCTCCTTGAGTGGGGTGATCCAGAGGGAGTAGCTCAAACCTCCAAAGTGCCTGGCCAGGGGCAGGACATTAGCACAGCAAGGGAGGGGTGTGGCAGTGACATCACAAAAGCCTTTTGCAGGACCTCAGACTATTGGTCAAAAGTGGTGGGGAAGTGATGACCTCACAGAGAGATGCTGACATCAGCCAGGCAGGAGAGGGGCGAGGGGCCAGGGAAACCTCAAAGACCCCTGTGGCTTTGCTTCAGCAAGTCTCCTTCTCCAGGTCTCTCTTTGAGGACTGAGAGAGTATTCGGGTTCACGTACGTGAGCGCCAGGAGAAATCTCTCTCAAGTTTTCTCCTTCCCTTTGCCTGATTTTACTAGAAAACAGCCATTCCTGTTTAGAAGGTAAGAGCCTCCTCGAGGTTTGAAACCTGTTCAGTCTGATCAGTCTGGTGACAGCTGAATGCTAGGCATGGAAAACATGAGGTTAAGGAGGCAGAATTTTATTCCACACCTGAGATTTTGTCCCTTAGAATCACTGGGGACATTAGGGTTTGTCCTTTTTGTTTCACTTTTTCCTCCATCCATCCCTTCCTCCTTCCTCTTTGTCTCTTGCTTTTGTCCTTTCACCTGTTCCCCTCCCAACACCAAGAGTAAAGTGTGTGTGTGTGTGTGTGTGTGTGTGTGTGTGTGTGTGTGTGTGTTGTGGGGGAATGATCTGTAGCTCCCACTCTGGGAGGTCCACCCAAAAATGTGCGGCTGAGATAATGCTCAGGCAGTGATCCTCACCGGTGACCTGGGCCATACTTTGGGCTCTCTGGTGAGAACCCTCAGCCTCCCATCCTGAGTCTCTACCCTGATTGGCTGAGCAGGGGGTTATTGACAAGAAGGAGACTCAGGTCCTTGTTCTTCTCTTTTAAGACCAAGTAAATAAGTCATAACCAGTCATATGTTTGAAGAATTTTGCTGCTTCTCTGCATTAATGGTCTCTGAGCAGTTCGTGATTCTCTCTAACATTGCAGTTCTCCTCAGATACTTGCTGAATAATTACTGTGCACTGTTGTTGGTCTTGAGCTCATGTGAGAGCACTTTACTCAGGTCAATCCATGTATGAAATTCAAGATCTGATGGTTAGTTTCAAAATCAGGGCTCTTGAGTCCTTTTCCCTACTCTGCCACTGACTGGCTGTGAGACCTAAGACAAGTCAATTCTCCTTTCTCAGCCTTAGCTTCTCCCTCTTTCAAGTAGGGATAATAATGATTCGGTCTTACCTACCTCAACACACACACTGTCTCTCCCCGCACACAAACAATCTCCACACTGCAGCTGAAAGGCAGCTGGCAATCTAGTAGGATGCCCGTGGAACAATGGGATAGAGAAACCTGCATCACTGAAAGTACAGCCATGAAGACAAGACACACCAGCCTTTCCTAGCTGGCAAAAATCAAACCTCCACAGAAAGACCCCTAGGGTGTCATACCCCAGCTCCCTAAGCCCTCAGCCACAACCACTTAATACAGGGGCCTTTCTACACTCTGGTTCTGTTCTCACTGAAGGGGCATTTCGAATTGTTTGCTCAGACCAGCTACCCCAGCACACTCACTGCTGTGCAGCTCTGTACATGTGGCCATGGCTGAACGGCAAGAATTCCTGCCCATTTCCCTACTGGCTGGATTATGGTTAGAGTGTGTTTGTGGTTAATGATGTCACTGTAGATTGTTCTTTTCCTGCCTTGGGAATTCAGACAGTCCCTTTCCCAACATATCTCCAGCACATCAGTCCCTGGCTGGGTCTCCTGCGCAGTGGAAAACATCCCTTGTTTGGTGCTGCCAAGGGGAACGTGCAGAGCTGAGACGCCCCTCAGCTTGGATCAAAGGGGGATGTTGGATGGAATTTATCACACAACGCTCCCTGCTCCCCAGAGCCCCATGGGGAGAATCTAGAGAAGGAGGAGTCATTTCTCCCCTGCACTCCCAGAAGAGCTGCTAGGACTCCTTCCTGCCAGCTACTCACCCCTGGATTCCTCCTCAGCTCCTGGGATCTTTCTGCTCCAAAGGCTCCAGAGGCCTGGGGTAGGGAGGGCGTCACTGCACAGTCTGAAACACAAGGGAGGTTTCTGGGATTGAAGGAAGGAGCAGAAAATGGAGAGGAAAGAAACAGAGAGAAAACGCCTCATCTCTCCCCCTCCCCGTCCCAGCAAGAAATGTTATCAAGGATCAGCGTTAGGGGAAATGGTGCCCTGGGCAAAACTTGTACTTTAGCACTTCCCCATCGGCCCTGGACGATCCCCCTCCCCCTTTCCCCCCAGCTCCTGCACTCCTAACCCCTGCACCTCCTTCACCCCTATCTCCTGCCTCCTCCTGTGCCCTAACCCCTACACTGTGTCACCTTTGCCCTTAAGTCCCACACTCCCCTCCTGTGCTACCAGGCACTGCCCCTCTCCTGCCCCCCTTCACCCCTAACCCCTGCACCCCCTCCTGCACCCACGTGGGGACACTGACCTGTGTGCATGGAGCAGCTGGCATTGCTGCCCGCTTCTCCCTGGAAGGCTGCTCCTCCAGGCACCCCTAGGACCTGCGGGGGTGGGGTGCGGGGGCAAGAAGCGACATCATCCGAGCTCCCTGCATCCAGGTCGCTTTCCTCAGCCAGGCTGCATAAGGGGAGGGCAGAGAGCAGCAGCTTCTGATGCTCCCCTCACAGCACAGCCCAGGTGGGGAAAGTGACCAGGATGCATGGAGCACATAGTGTTGCTTCTCTCTCCCCCCAACCCCCTATGGGGCCATGGAGGAGCACTGGGGCAAGGGAGAGCAGTGAGCACCTTTGCACTGGCACACAGTGCCCTTTGACCCCCTGGAGCCCTGGGCGGCTGCCGGAGGGCCCCACCCCTAAGGCCAGCCAGGCTTCCCAGCACAAATAGCAGAGAACACAGAGAGACTGGCCACACACTGAGCAGCGGTAGCCTTGGCAGCACATAATGGAGACTTGGGGGTGGCTCAGCCTCCCCAAACCTTGTGTCACCAAGGGGCAGTGGAGCCCATGACTAGGGGCCCTGGAGAAATTAGGTCCCCCTTGAAAAGTCTCCCCCATGTCAGCCCCAGGGCTGGAGGAGCTCTCACTCCATGCTACGGCCCGGGGGCTCCAGAAGGGGCACAGAGCTTCTCTGGTCTTGGGGACACAGTGGGACAGGGGTAAAGGAGTGACAGGGTGGGGCTAGTGGGGGAAGTGGTGGAACAGAGGTGACATAGTGGATGGGGCTGTGGGTGGAAGGTGTGGCAGGGGGCAGAGCCACAGACAGAAGTGAGGGGGCCTATTTCCAGTGCTGGGGCCCCTGCACTTGTTCTCCCTTTCCCTGGGCTTTGGCATCACTAGCCCCTGCTTAACGTGTAGGGTTCAGTGGTCCCCAAAATGTGGGGCATGACTCCTAGGGGAACAAAGAGGAAGATTCATAGGGGCACCTCAGGGGCAGAGCCAGCCCCCATGGAGGGAGCACCAGTCAACCCGACTCTGTCCCAGCTCTTTTCCAACCCCACCCTCAGCCTGGGCCCCTGACTGCCAGCTCGGCCTTGACCCCCTTACCCCTGTCTGCACCCCACTCTTCAGCAACCAACACCCCACTCCCAGCCCCAGTTTTCAACTGTGGCTCCGAGGGCCCACAGCCATGGATAAAAGGGCACAGTGTGAAATGTTTGGGGACCACTGGTTTAGGTGACGTTCTGAATCACTTCTATGCAGTCCAATAAAAGCTATTCCTGACCCATCAGGACCGACTAAGTATGTTCTGCTGCCCTTCACTCATGCAGGAAGGATAATAACATTTCATACCACTCAGTGCTAAAGTGATTTGTAACCCGCCACCAGCTAAAACTGGTCATTTTGGGGAAGCGGCCCCATGATGCTGCATACCTAGGCAGAGTAGGTGTGTCTATGCAAACACGGTCTGTTCCTAAAGCCTTTCCCACAGCTGGTCACTAGGTGTTAAGGGGGGAGCTCATTCAGCCCCTGCTTCCGCTTAGTATTTAAAAATACCTTAGTGTCCCTATCTCTGCTGGCCTTAGATTTCTCATCCTGTCCATTTTCTGAGATCTCAGATGAGGTGGCCGAGTGGTTAAGGTGATGGACTGCTAATCCCTTGTGCTCTGCATGCATGGGTTCGCATCCCATCCTCATCAGATGCATTTAGTCTTTACTCCTCCTTTCAAAACAACCATCTCCCCTCTGATACAATGGCAGATCAAACAATGTTGTGTCCTGCCATACAAAAGCCTGCTCAGAAACCTCCTTGCTTTAAATAAAATGTCTAAATCTCAGATTTCTAAAAAAAAATTTCTCTAGTCCTGTATGTCTTAGTTTTTATCTCAAAAGGTAACAGTCTCAAAATCTCCCCCAAACACCCTGAGACCTCCCCAAATTATTAAAATACCCCAGTTCTCAGCAAGGCCATGACAGTGACCCACAGCTAGAGTGTCTAGGCTAAGCTGTTCTGAAGGAGGCAACTCAAACATTTTCTCCCTGCTTCCCTTGGCAAGGTCTGACTGGGAAAACAAAATTCCCCAAACTGAAAATTTTCAGCTGAAAAACCAGTACTAGCTATTTGGGGACTTTGGTTTGAATGTATTATTATTATTATCTTCTGATTTATGAATCAGTTTTGTCACACAGGTGTGTTTCCAGCTGTTGATTTGTGGGGGAGAGATGCCAAGTCATGATGTCTCTTCCCCTCTTTCATAGTTTCTTCCAACTTTCTAGAAAGCTCTTTTGCTATGATGTGAGTCAAGCAGTGTCCATTGTTGCTGTGTTATCTCGGTGAAGTCTGCATTGTTCACGGTTCCTGGGATAGTCCTTGGGACTGTAGCCACCTTTAATGGGCCAGCAGTGAGTCTGGCTCCTCCATTTTTGAACCTGAAAGGCTGGTGGGGGGCATTTCCCAACCTCATAACATATTTCTGTAATGCACACAGAGCAAACTTCATAACTTCCCAAACCAATGTGAGCACACAGAATGCAAGAAGACATTAAGGTTCAACAGATGAACAGTTCAAGATTTTTAAAATGATACCTCACCAGGCAGACTTTGTTCAAATGTATCATCACTATATGAGAGTGGTGAATATGGGGCTTGCAGGGTGCTGCTTTAAGCACAGTGTGCTACACCTGGGCTTCCATTGCAATGGGAACGTACCCTTAGAGTCCATCTTTCCCGGGATAAAGATGGCAGGATGGCTGGCCTGGGTCATCTGACTTGGGCTCATTATGCTAAAGCTGAGAGGCTAAAAACTGTGGTGCAGATATTTGTGTTCACACTGAAGCCTGGGTTCAAGTCCATATGTCTGCACTGTAATTTTATAGTCTTGCAGTCCAAGTCCCATAACCCTGAGTCAGCTGACCTGGGCTTTGAGACAGGTGACCTGGGTGTTTTAATCATAGTGTAGACATAACATTAGGATAGGTCTAGGAGCCCAGAAGGCTGGGAGGGAGTTTAGCAAGTGGAAATGGTAAAACTGCAGGGAAGTATCACCCTGGACTCATGGCAGTTCTCCATTGGTCTGTCTGCTTTTGAGGCAGGGATAATAACTGCCAGTGGTGCCCTGTTGAGTGGCTTTTGGGGTACCTGCTCTTGGCTGTTGTCAGAAGGACCTTTGGTCTAGCCCAGTGTGGGTTTTCTTATGGTTTAAATTACACACACAGGCACCGATAACAGAGTTACTGAACGTTTGGGAGTTAGGAGCTGGTAGGTCAGTGGTCCAGTCCCCTCATGGATGACCCCCTCCCTCTGGGACAGGGGCTGGTCTGAACTCTCACACCAAATGCTCATTGTGGCTGCCAGAATCTGTGGCCAGCTCATTTAGTTTATGCCGAAGGTTGAGTCCTGCTTTGTGCCTAGTGTCTGAGAATGAAAATCCTAAACCACCCTATGAAATAACGAATGCAGCAGGATGTGCTATTGTCCCTGCCCCAAAGCAGGCAGACCAATGGAGAAATGCCATTGAGTCCAGGGTAGCACTTCATTGCGGTTTTACCTTTTTTACTTGCTAAACTCCCTCCCAACTTTGAGGGGGCCCAGAGCCCAGTATTGAGCGTGAGCTGAGACATCTACACTGCAAATTTACCACCCCACGGCCAAAGCCTCGGGAGCCTGAGCTGGAATGGGGCAGCCCTGGGTGTTTCATTGCAGCGTGGACATAGCGTAATATTACGTCTGCACTGTCATAAACACACCCAAGTCACTATTCTCAAACCCTGGGTCAGTTGATTCAGGCTTGTGGGGCTTGTGCTGCTGGGTTATAAAATTACAGTGTAGACACTTGGGCTTGAACCCACCCTACAAGACCCCACAAAGGGTGAGGGTCTCCTAACCTGGGCTCCAGTCTGAGCCTAAATGTCTGCACTGCACTTTATAGCCTCACAACCTGAGCCCCAGGAGTCCAAGTCAGATGATCCAGGCCAGCCGGGCCACACAGCTTTTATTACGTTATAGATGCCCTCTCAGGGTATGTCTGCATTGCAATGTAAGCCCAGGGTTAGCAGAAGTCATGTCAGCAGCCCCAACGCATAAACATAAACCAAGAGGAAAAGACCCACCCACAAATAAGCTGGACAGTGTCCTTCCCCCTACAGTTCATAAGTCCAGCAACCACAAGTCCTTTAACATGAGCCATCCCCTCTCTGCACCCCACTCACAGCTGTTGTCCTTAGTCAGTACAAGTGTAGAGGTGCCTCTGTAGAGTTTACCTGCCATCCTGGGTGGATAAGGGGGAAAATAAGAAGGCACTATTCTCACTAACTTGTCTGCGGACTCACTCATCCCTCCACAGCCGCCCTGTCCTAACACTGATCTAACCCCTAAATTTTAGTATTAGGACCCATGCGCCAGCCAATTTGGCTTTCAAACCCCTGTCCCCTGCCTAGCAAGTGCTATTGAACTGAGCGTGAGTCCCTCAGTCGGGGTCTGCCGAGCACAGTTGTGCTGCCCTCAATTTACACAACAAGGATAACAACGCTTTATTTCTCCTACCCCAATAGCAAGGAGACTGGGAATCCAACACGAGCCAAAAGTGATCATTTTGGCAAGCAATGCAACATATTTCCAACACACTTGGTTGCCTGGGGCTCTCACCCAGAGTGGCTGTTTGACTCTCTTGTTCTTTAGTAGGCTTGCCTGATAGTCTAGACAGGACTGACTCTCCCTTTAGACAAAACTCAAAGAAGGGAATGACCTGGGGAGTCATTCCCATTTTTGTCCATGCGCCCCTGGCCAGCCTCACCGAGGCCGGCCAGGAGCACCCATGACAGCAGCAGATGGTTCAGTATAACTGGTAACTGTCACTGTCAACTTGCAAAGCAGCAGACGGGACGGTATGGCTGGTAACCATCTGTCATGGTATAATCCCCACTCTGAACCTTAGCGTCCAAAAGATGGGGCACCAGCAGGAATTCCTCTAAGCTTAATTACCAGCTTAGAACCTGTAGCGCTGCCACCAACCCGGAATTCCAGTGCCTGGTACACTCTGGTCCCCACAAAACCTTGCCCGGGGACCCCCAAGACCCAGACCCTCTGGATCTTAACACAAGGAAAGTAAACCCTTTCCCTCACCATTGCCTCTCCCAGACTTCCCCTCCCTGGGTTACCCTGGAAGATCACTGTGATTCAACTCCTTGAATCACAAAACAGAGAGGACAATTCACCTTCCTCCCTCCTTCTCTTTCCCCCTCCCAGACTCTTCCTGAGAGAAAGTAATCCTGGCACAGAGAGAAATCAGCCTCTCTCTCCCTCTTCCCTCCTTTCTCCCCACCAATTCCCTGGTGAATCCAGACCCAATCCCCTGGGGTCTCACCAGAATAAAAAAACAATCAGGTTCTTAAACAAGAAAAGCTTTTAATTAAAGAAAGAAAAAACAGTAAAAATTATCTTTGTAAATTTAAAAAAATGAAATAGGTGCAGGGTCTTTCAGCTGTAGACACTGGGAGCACCCTCCCAGCCTAAGTAAACAAGTACAAATTAAAACCTTTTCAGAAAAATACCAATTTGAACTCCTTCCAGCCCAATACACATTTGCAAATAAAGAAAACAAACATAAGCCTAACTCGCTTTATCTATCTAGTACTCACTATTTGGAATCTATAAGAACCTGTATCAGGGAGATTGGAGAGAAACCTGGTTGCACGTCGGGTCCCTCTGAGCCCCCAGAGTGAACAACAACCAAAACTAACAGCAAGGCATGAAAACTTCCCTCCCTCAAGATTTGAAAGTATCCTGTCCTCTGATCGGTCCTCTGGTCAGGTGACAGCCAGGCTCACTGTTCTTGTTAACCCTTTCCAGGCAAAAGAGATATGAAGCACTTCTGTGCTATTAACTCTTACTTATCTGTTTATGACACCATCTTTGCTAACTTGAAAAGGCAAGGGGATGCTGCTGTGTAGTGATGCAGTACCGCGTCTGTCAGCACCATCCAGTAGTCATACAGTGACAGTGAAAAAAGGCTGAACGGGCTCCATGGTTGTCGTGCTATGGCGTCTGCCCAGGCAATACAGGGAAAAGGGCGCGAAATGATGGTCTGCCATTGCTTTCACGGAGGAAGGACTGAGTGACGACATGTACCCAGAATCACCCACGACACTGTTTTTGCCCCATCAGGCATTGGGACCTCAACCCAGATTTCCAATGGGTGGGAGAAACTGCAGAAACTATGGGATAGCTATGGGATAGCTACCCACAGTGCAACACTCCGGAAATTGACACTAGCCTCGGTATATGAACGCACACCATCGAACTAATGTGCTTAGTGGGGCCGCGTGCACTCGACTTTATACAATCTGTTTCCAAAAACTGGTTTCTGTAAAATCGGAATAATCCCCTAGTGTAGACATACCCTGTGATTAACAACTTTGGTGGCTAACTGAAAGGCTGATGGTTCAAACCCAAGTGAAGATGGAGGTGGTTTTTTTTAGTGATGAGAATCCAGTTCATTTTAATGGGCAGAAAATCTCCTCAATGCTTGTCTAGCCTCATTGGGCAACCATAAGTGACACTGCCACCAGATGCATTAGTGGTATAGTGGTGAGTATAGCTGCCTTTCAAACAGTTGACTGGGGTTTGATTGCCAGCCAGTGCAGTGATGTGGTGTTTTCTCTGCTGGGAATTAGTTTAATTTCAGTCACATTGTATCAGTTTAGCAATGGAATGAGAGAATCAATGTTCTGCAGGTCATTCAACGCACAGTGGAGGAAGAAAGGGGTGGGACTAGACAATGAGCAGGTGGAGTTATCCTGGTATTACAATGTTTGGTTTTTTTAAAAAAACTTCCTTTACTTCCCTCTCCCTTTTAGACTCAGAGCCTTTAAGGTCAGAAAGGACCAATGTGATCATCTAGTCTGACCTGCTGCACCTTACAGGCCAAAAGACCCCCCACCCCTCCTGTAATAGACCCAGTAGGGGAGGCAGCTCTGTGCACTGCCCCTACCCCAGGCAGCACATGGACGACCTCTGACCCCCTCCCCTAATGGGTGTGCAGAGATGTGCCAGCAGCACTAAGGTGGCTCCCTGCCCACTCTGCCTCCGTCCCTCTGTGTCACTCCCAGAAATGGCCGGCATGTCCCAGCATCCTCTGGGTTGGGGGGAGTGTCTCCATTCACTACCCCTGCCCCGAGTACCAACTCCACAGCTCCCATTGGCCAGGAACTGCAGCCAATGGGAGCTCTGGGGGCAGCGCTTGCAGGCAGCGGCACACAGAGACCCCCTGGCACGGCCCACCTAGGACCTGCTCCCCAGGGTTGTGTGTACCAGTCACTTTGGGAGCTGCAGTGCCCGGGGTAAGCGCGACCCCTCCTGCACCCCAGCCCGCTCCCCCAGCACAAAGCCTGCATCCCACACCCAAATTTCCTCCCAGAGCTTTGCTTGTTTTCCTTTCACCCAGAACCATCCTTCTCCTGGGATGCAAGTAGCCATCCCTGGGAAGCCAAGAGGTAGGCACAGGATTCTACCTCCCAGCAGCCAACCGCACCTCCCCAGGCTTTTCAGGCTTTGTGGAACAAATGGGCTTAGCTTCTGCCCTGTCTTCCTCAGCTAGACTTTCCTCTTTTGCCCCATTCCTGCCTCACTCCCTCCTTTGGCAAGTCACACAAAAGAAGCCATCAGGAAGAGCCAGCCGCCATAGACCAACGTCCAAGGGCAGAGGAGACCAAGCCACAAGGCTTCAAAAGGTGACTGGCCAAGGTCCTCTAGCTTTCACCTGCTGATGCTAAGGCTTTTTCCCAGCACATTTCACCACCCTCTGTCCTGCAAGGGTTGAGCTTATTGCAGCTGTTACCCAAAATTGGGCCATCTAGTAAACGTAGGGAGGACGAATGACCCACCAGAGTTTGGCAGAAAGCAGCGGGTTTATTATACTGACAGCTAAGTTCAAAAGAAGAAGCGGGGGTGTCACACTCACACTTGCATACTCATGCTCCCAGGACTGGCACAGCACTGGAGATGTCAGGATTCTGCAAGGTAAGTGTCCCACAGTGCAGCTATGGACAGTGCGATGTAGGTAAGTCTTCCTGAGGCACAATGAAATACAACGCAGAGAACCACTGGCCATGCGGTCCGGGCAAAGGGCATTCACTGGAGATACAAGCTTGTGAGTGACTCCTGAGCATGTAGCCCCTTCTCCTTTTAAGGACCTGCACCTACTGGCCTGCGACTAGAGATGACTTGGCTGCATCTGGTTGGTCACACTCCACTTTGGGCAGTGTCCATGCTCTGGGTGTGTGAGTGCTGCCTAATTAGAGTCCTAGACACCTTGTCTACCTGGAAGCTCTTCTGCTCTTCTAGCTGTTCAACCAGCCCATTCATCCCACAAGCATTCCAGGAGGGGGACAGGGAAAACCACTTCACAGGTATTCAGAGAGGGAGAGGAGACAAAAGCAGGAGGGAGGGAAGTATAACACACCTATTGAGCATGCAGGTTATACATTGCATAGAAATCACTGCTGTTCCTACAACAGCAGGGACAGGCCAGTAGGAGCTGGGGAAAGGAAGCCATCATGTTTCTGCCTGGTTTTAAACCAGGGACCTTTTGCATGTCAAGCAAACATGATAACCACTACACTACAGAAACTCTGTTGCAGTGCTCTGCCCCTCCTTTCATAAGAATATAAGAATGGCCATACTGGGTCAGACCAAAGGTCCATCCAACCCCATATCCTATCTGCCAACAGTGGCCAATGCCAGGTGCCCCAGAGGGACTGAACCTAACAGGTAATGATCAAGTGACCTCTCTCCTACCATCCATCTCCACCTTCTGACAAACAGAGGCTAGGGATCCCATTCCTTACCCATCCTGGCAAATAGCCATTCATGGACTTAACCTCCATTAATTTATCTGCAAAAAGAACAAGGAGTAATTGTGGCACCTTAGAAAATGAACAAATTTAATTGAGCATAAGATTTCATGGGCTAAAACCCACTTTATCGGATGCATGCAGTGGAAAATACAGCAGGAAGATATATAGATATAGATACACATACAGAGAGAACATGAAAAAATGGGTGTTGCCATACTCACTATTACAAGAGTGCGCAGTTAAGGTGAGCTATTATCAGCAGGAGAAAAAACCTTTTGTAGTGATAATTGGGATGGCCTATTTCCAACAGTTGGCAGGAAGGTGTGAGTAACAGTAGGGGGACAAATAAACATGGGGAAATAGTTTTACTTTGTGTAATAACCCATCCACTCCCAGGCTTTATTCAAGCCCAATTTAATCGTGTCCACTTTGCAAATTAATTCCAATTCAGCAGTCTCTCGTGGGAGTCTGTCGTTGAAGGTTTTTTGTTGTAATATTGCGACTTTTAGGTCTGTAATTAAGTGACCAGGAAGATTGAAGTGTTCTCTGACTGGTTTTTGAATGTTATAATTATTGATGTCTGATTTGTGTCCTTTTATGCTTTTATGTAGAGACTGTCTGGTTTGGCCAATGTACATGACAGAGAGGCATTGCTGGCACATGATGGCATATATCACATTGGTAGATATGCAGGTGAAAGAGCCTCTGATAGTGTGGCTGATGTGATTAGGTCCTATGATGGTGTCCCCTGAATAGATATGTGGACAGAGTTGGCAATGGGCTTTGTTGCAAGGATAGGTTCCTGGGTTAGTGTTTATGTTGTTGGGTTGCTGGTAAGTATTTGCTTCAGGTTGGGGGGCTGTCTGTAAGCAAGGACTGGCCTGTCTCCCAAGATCTGTGACATTGAGGGATTATCCTTCAGGATAGGTTGTAGATCCTTGATGATGCACTGGAGAGGTTTTAGTTGGGAGGCTGAAGGTGACGGCTAGTGGGGTTGTATTACGTTCTTCGTTGGACCTGTCCTGTAATAGGTGACTTCTGGGTACTCTTTTGGCTCTGTCAATCTGTTTCTTCACTTCAGCAGGTGGGTAGTGTACTTGTAAGAATGCTTGATAGAGATCTTGTAGGTGTTAGTCTCTGTCTGAGGAGTTGGAGCAAATGTGGTTGTATCTTAGAGGTTGGCTGTAGACAATGGATTGTGTGATGTGGTCTGGGTGAAAGCTGGAGGCATGTAGGTAAGTACAGTGGTCAGTATGTTTCCAGTATAGGGTGGTGTTTATGTGACCATTGCTTATTAGCACAGTAGCGTCCAGGAAGTGGATCTCTTGTGTGGACTGGTCCAGGCTGACATTGCAGGTGGGATGGAAATTGTTGAAATCATGGAGGAATTCCTCAAGGGTTTTCTTTTCCATGAGTCCAGATGATGAAGATGTCATCAGTGTAGGGCAAGTAGAGTGGGGGCATTAGGGGATGAGAGCTGAGGAAGCGTTGTTCTAAGTCAGCCATAAATATGTCGGCATGCTATGTGGCAATGTGAGTACCCATAGCAGTGCTGCTGACTTGAAGGTATACATTGTCCCCAAATGTGAAATAGTTGTGGGTGAGGACAAAGTCACAAAGTTCAGCCACCAGGTTTGCCGTGACATTATTGGGGATACTGTTCCTGACGGCTTGTAGTCCATCTTTGTGTGAAATGTTGGTGTAGAGGGCTTCTACCTCCATACTGGCCAGGATGGGGTTTTCTGGAAGATCACCAATGGATTGTAGTTTCCTCAGGAAGTCAGTGGCATCTTGAAGATAGCTGGGAGTGCTGGTAGCATAGGGCCTGAGGAGGGAGTCTACACAGCCAGACTATCCTGCTGTCAGGGTGCCATTGCCTGAAATGATGGGGCATCCAGGATTTCCAGGTTTATGGATCTTGGATAGCAGACAGAATACCCCTGCTGCTTTTTTGGCCTGCTGCTTCTCTGTCTGGGATGTTTTTGTCAGCCCTGGCACACAAAAATGGCATCATTGTGAGCGCCCACGAAGGCAAGATGAATTTTGGCTGCCTTGCTCAGCTTGACTTGCTTCCTCAACCCATTCCTGCCTTAGATCCTGGGTCACCTGGTGGCTGAAGATGGTCCATTGTCTCAAGCGCTGCCAGAGCCTGACATAGTGCTCCTGGGCAGCCTTTGCTCTGCACATGCCGGCCATGCACATTTGCAAATACTTTAAAGTGCCTGTCAGTAAGTTCTGGGGACAGTTGCTCACCTTCAGAGGAAGCTCCCTAAAATTGGCCTGTCTCACCCAGTGGTACATTGACCTCTGTTCAGATTGAGCCAAAGGGTGGGTGGGGCTAGCTGCTGTGGCCGCCGCTGCTGTGAGGGCAGCCACTGTTGCGGATGAAGCCATCCTACAAGCACCTTCCACCAAGCCACCCACTGAAAATCCTGTAGGGTGTAAGGTGAGAGTAGAAGAACACTAGAGGGGGGGCCTCCTCCTTCCCTCATCATCGGCCATCTCATACCCGGAGCCACACCCAGTGGGGTAAAAATAATACAACCATATCAGAAGAGTCAGTTGCGTTCTTTGTGGTTGCCCCACCATTTCCCTTGGGCCTGACCTGCCTTCTAGCTCAGCCACCACTGAAAATTGAAACACAAAAAAGTAAAGCCGTACAAGGCTTCAAAGCCCACAAAACCCAACCCTCCTTCTAATACGGCAGAAAAGCCACATGTCTCCTGACTAGGTAGGGACGTCCTATTGCCCCACAGGAAGTGGAAGGCCATGGTGTTCAGTCTCAGCAGCACTCATGGAGCAGGGGGAACACATGGCTGAGGAAATTCCCCACAGCCAAAAGATAGATCTTGAGCATCACAGCTTTGTAGGCTAATGACAAGGTCCACTTATGCCACTGGCTGAGCCTTTCCTCACAGGCCAGCAACCGCTTCTCCCAGTTCGCGTTCCCCACCTCGTCCCCAACCAAATGGTAGAAGGCCCAGCTCATCAACCTGTCCACTCTTGCAGCCCTCCTCTTCCACCCTTACTGATAGGGAGGAGTATTGAGCCTCGCTCCCTTAGGCCCTTCAGCATTCCTGGGGACATCAACACTGCCCAAGTGACTTTGGGCCAGTAGGTCAACCAATAGGGCTGCCTCCAAGCCAGGCTGCAGCCCAGCTTCAGGACTCAGAGGAAATGGAGCTCTAATTCCAGGCACAGCCAGGCTTCTGGATCAAACATCCCCTCTTGTGCTCAAGTCACAACAGCTAGCGGGCAAAAGACAGACTTTCATGGCCTTTGAGAAAGCAAGACAGAGCCTTGGAAGACCCAGTAGGGTTAGGTGCCACAGGAATTGCTCTCAGATCCCACTGAGACTTCGACTCAGATTGCAGGATTCAAAGTCCTGAGTGCTGGCCCTTACACAATGGGACCAATAGGGAACACCCAGACCTCTGCTGAATTCTGATGAGGATGACCCTGTGTGAGCAACCCTGCATTTGCTCACCAAGTTGTCATGCAGCAGTTTGCTGCAGCTCCCAGAGGCCTTTCTTAATCCAGACTGAGAGGCCAGTGGGCATGTATGGAAGTTCCCCCTTCAGTCCTAGGCAATACATGGCCCTTCCTAGGAAAGGCCAAGTCCTGAAAAGGAGAAGCTGAAGTCAAGAAGTGTCCTCAAAAGATGCCTTCTGAAGATCTTACAGAGAGAATTGTTTTTTTCATTAACCAGTGACTTGAACCTTAGACCCTCAGATTAAAAGTCTGATGCTCTACCAACTGAACTAGCCAGGCTCGCATGCACAAATGGCAAATTTCATGCAGAAGAGAAATTAGTCATGAAAATGAGGGCAGGAAACAATACAGAAAACTTGCTACTCTTGCTTTCTTAGCAATCCTAGCCCCAGCCTGCTCCTCCATCTGGCGCCCTGAGGCCTTATTCTTTCTTTAGTTAAATATCAAATCCAGGAGTGTCATAACATTTCTTCCTAGATCTGGACCTTAGCGTCCAAAATATGGGTGTTAGCATGAAAACCTCCAAGCTTAGTTACCAGCTTGGACCTCGTAATTGCTGCCACCAGCCAGGAGTTATACAGTGCCTAGCTCACTGTGATCTCCCCAAAACCTTCCCTGGGGGACCCCCAGACTCAGATGCCTTGAGTCTTACAAGGAAGGGAAATAACCCTCTCTCCTTGTTTTCTTGTTACTTCCTCCCAGGCTCCCCTCCCTGGACAACACTAGGAGATTCCCTGCTTCCAGTCCTGGAAACACAAGTACTGAGAGACCTAATCTCTCTTCCCCCTCACCCAGAGGGTATGCAAAGTCAGGCTTAGTAAATCTAACACAAAGAGATTTTCCCCCTGACTTCTTCCTCCCACCAATTCCCTGGTGAGCTGCAGGCTCAATTCCCTGGAGTCCCCACTAAAGAAAAACTCCAACAGGTCTTAAAAAGAAAGCTTTATATGAAAAAGACATTAAAAATAGTCTCCGTATTAAGGTGACAATATACAGGGTCAATTGCTTAAAGGAAAAAAATGAATAAACAGCCTTATCCAAAAAGAATACAATTTAAAACATTCCAGCAACTACACACATGTAAATACAAAAGAAAACAATATAAACCTATTGTCTTACTATCCTTGTACTTACAACTTGGAAACAGAAGATTAGAAGCCAGGAGATAGAAAGATCACTCTCAGAGCCGAGAAAAAAGAACAGACCAAGAACAAAGGACTCACACCCAAAACTTCCCTCCACCCAGATTTGAAAAAGTCTTGTTTCCTGATTGGTCCTCTGGTCAGGTGTTTCAGGTTACTGTTGTTACCCCTTTACAGGTAAAAGAACATTAACACTTAGCTATCTGTTTATGACAAGGAGAAAACACAGTTATACAGAAATGTCATTGGAAATACAAAAATTAAAAAGGAAAGTGCAATTGCCATCACTTTATCATATCTGGGCCATTCCTGTATCGAGAGCACCCACTAAGGTCCCTGTGTGCTTACGAGAAACCTGGAGGAACTCATACCACAGCCTGAACATGAAACTCAACTGCTCCCAGGTGCCGCAGTAAAACCCTTTCCCTGCTGTGATGTTGAACTCCATAGGATTTTATGAAAATATGCTAATGAGTGTGAATATAAAGTAACTGAAATATGCTTCATGCAAAAGGTCTCTTGTAAGGTATCATTACAAAGTTTATAATCTACTGTGTGTGTTCATCCTATTTGTATGAACCGATCATTCCTGTATCTGAAACTAGAAATATGAAATATAACTCTGAGGTCCTATTGTAATGATGCAACGTGTGGGCCATTAATAGTGGTTTGGACCCTTGATGGCTCCCATTAACCAGGACAATTGACTGGAGATGGCTGTGTTCTGCACTATCTGTGAGTCAGGCCAGGAAGAATGAAGGCTTGGGGTCTCACAGGACATGTGACCATGTCACCTGGTACAGGAATCCATCTTAAACCTGGGGCTTTTCCCCAGCAGAGAGACAAAAGATTCCTGCCTTGTAGCAAAGCTGTATCAGGGGATGGAACAGAAGAAAGGTGGGTGCAGTCATGAGAAATCCACTAGCTACCTTGAGCTGGAACAAGGACTATACCTGGTGAAAAGATTGGGCCCAGACAAGAAATAAGTCTAGTCTGCGAAAGAAGCTTATTGGAAGATCTCTGAGGGTGAGACTTGATCTGTATTGAGTTTCATACTGTATTAGGCTTGGACTTGCACGTTTTTGTTTTATTTTGCTCTATGGAGAATACAAATGGCACAGAGAAGGAAAAGATAATGCCATAGAAAAGTCTGTGTGCATGTGTTAGATGGCTGGGAGGATGTCTAGAAACCACTCTCCTCTAGTTTCTTTTCTCTGATTTCCTTTGGGAAATCTGAAGCGGGGAGCAAACACCATTGCTACTTCTGAAGCTTGAACTTATGACTTTCAGACTATGAGACTGACAAGCTGTCAACTGCACTAAGAAGACTTGGTAAAGCTTTAGGCTCAGTGCATATAGGACCCTCCTACATCAGTGACTGGGTCAGGGAAGGAGCCAGGGGTGTCCTGGAAGAACTAGGGAGCTCTGGTGCCCACAGACCTGTCCTGGCAGCTTTCTCAGCAGCAAAGAAATCAATTTGCCCTGCCAGTGAACAGCCTACTGGAACTAATGGCAGCACAGGGGGGATGTTTCCAAACTATGCACCTACTGCCACATTTTAGAACTTATTCTCCTTTTCCTAGCAGGGCACTTTCCATGGGAATTCAGCAAAGCAAACTACACAGGTAAGAGGAACAAGCTGGGGAAGGTACATGGGGAACAGAACCCAGGGCTCTAGATAAGGCCTGAATTTACAATCCCAGCAGCTTTCCCTTCTGCACTAACCAATTGCACCACTGCAGATGCTGTTTAGATGGATTTGGGAAGCAGGCAGTTCCCAGTCTCTGTGGTTCACACCTTTGCCTGGTAATTGAAAAGCAGCTGGTTCAAACCTAATTCAAGATGCAGCTTTTCAGTGATGAGACTCCAGTACGTTTTAACAGGAAAAAAACCTCTATTCTGGTTTAGCCCCATTTGACTCCTTCTGCCCATCTTCTCCGCACCCCCCAGTCTCTTTCCTTCCCCACTGGGGCCATGCAGAGAGGAGCCCCAGTCAGTCTCTGTCACAGAGAGTCTGTATCCTACAAACGGAGGAAGGGGTCACTCTAAAACATTGATAACGGGGAGGGGAGGGGTGTGTGTGGTTAGGGGGAGAAAGGATGGAGACCTAACAGTAGGGCCCAGAGAGATTCCTCCAAACAGGGGAGATCCCCTGCTGCCCCCCATCTGCAGGAAGAACAACTGTGTGTGGGGTCTCCACATGCTGTCCCCGCCCCAAGAGCCAACTGTGGCAATGGGAGCTGCAGGGCTGGAGTCTGTGGGCAGCAGTGCTCAGAGATGCCCCCAGCCCTCCTGCTTAGGGGCTCCTGCCAGAGGGGGGTGCGGGTTGCTTTCAAGAGATGCCCGAGGTAAATGCTGCACCCTTCATCCTCTCCTGTACCGCCAACACCCTGCCCCAACCCAGAACCCACACCTGCACCCAAACTCCCTCCAAGCGCCTCCCCCTGCACACCTTCCTACAGCACAACCCCCTGACTGAGCCCAGACCCTGAACCCGAACTCTCTCCCACTTTGTTGGATGCATGTGGCGGAAATTTGCAGGGGCAGGTATAAATATGCAGGTAAGAATTAGTCTAGAGATATGGAGGTTAGTTCTATCAGGGAGGATAAGGCCCTCTTCTAGCAGTTGAGGTGTGAACGCCAAGGGAGGAGAAATTGCTTTTGTAGTTGGCTAGCCAGGCACAGAATTCCCACTCCATTCATCCGATGAAGTGGGGATTCACCCCTCAAAGCTTATGCTCCTGTACGTCTGTTAGTCTATAAGGTGCCACAGGACTCTCACTTTTTACAAATCCTGATTAACGCAGCTACCCCTGTGATACTCAAAAAGACAGTGTCTCCTGTTGGGTGTACATCACTGACCTCTCTCCTTTCCGAGCACTGACTGCCCCTCTGTTTTCTTGCCTCTCAGTCTGAGCAGATGGGAACTTTCCCTCCAGTGCTGGAGGATTCACCCTTCTCATCTACCCTTGTCTCAAGCAGCACAGCGAGAGGGAATCTTAAATGTACCAAGGTGACTTTGGAGCAGAAACCCCCCAGACCTTCCATGCAATTGGCACTTGCCCCTCACTGAGCAGGACTGAAACTGGTGCAGGGAGACTGGTGGGCCACATCCCCTCTGGGCATGAGCAAAGAGCAGGGTGAAAAAATGAACCTGGAAATTGAACACAGGGCCTCATACATGCAAAGTATGTGCTCTACCACTGAGCTACATCCCCAGATGGGCTGTATTTGCTATGGATTATACTCAGAGGCCTCCTGTTCTCACTGCATCCAGTGACCTATAAGCTTCATGAGAAGCCCATTCCCCTCTCTGAGGGCCAGGCCTGCTCTCCTGGAGGTTACTTGTTCATAGGGGTCACTTTGCAGCAGGGCCAGATTCTATGTGTGGGGTAGAGAGAGTTTGTGCCCTGGACTCAGGGGGCAGAGATACACTCAGCCATCTCCCCTCCCTTGGTTGGGGGGGGTGCTGCAATCCCCTGCTCCAAGGTCATGGTGGGGGATGCTGTGAGCATCTCAACACCTCACCCTGGCGGCAGAAGTGGGGTGGGGAGTTCTAGGTGTTTCCACCTGCCTGTGAAGTCCAGCTTTCCCCAGCACATTCACTGCGGTGCAATTGGGTCACTGTTTCTATGGCTGAACAGCAAAGAATCACTCCCAGTTTCCCTTCTATCCGCAGCAGGATTAGCCTGTGTCAGTGGTTAATGAGGTGGATCTAGTTGTAGATTGTTATTCATTCCCCACCTTGACACTTCACACAGTGCCTTTCCTACTCAAATCCCCAACACCTCAGTGATCCTGGTAGCAGGGGTTGGGGCCTGAGACTTTCAGGGTTCTTTTTATCCTTCACCTGGAGTGAACTCAGCTTTTCCCCCATCCCAGACAATCCATGAAATAACAACAGGGGCATAAAGAAAGAGGGGAGGGAACATCTCACAGCCAGGGCTGGATGTGCCCAGGGCCCCCTGCTTCTCCATTGTTTCCATGGAATTTGGCCCCCTGCTTTGCAAAAAGAACAGAGAAAGATCTTGCTGCTCCTGTGCCTGTGCAAGGAAAATTGTGCTTCTGTATGAAAGAGAGGAGGGAAATGGCCCCATGATGGGACAGTATCCTCAGGATTAAGCCCTAAGGACTCAGGCTGAGAACTGATTTAACTCCACTCATCCGGGATTTAACAAATTGTCTTCCATGGAGCAGGGCCAGTTCCAGCATTTTTGCCACCGCAAGCAGAAAAAAAAAATAAAAAAGCTGCAATCAGCGGCAGCTCTACCTCTGCTGCTTTTGGCGGCAAGTCTTTCCCTCCGAGAGGGACTGAGAGGGCCCAATTGCTGCAGAAGCCTCCCCATTCCATTGGCTGCTCCAGAAACCTGCTTGCTGCGCTAGTGCCTGGAGCCAGTCCTGCCATGGAGACACTGGGAAGATGGAGGCATCAGGAAAAAAACACAGATTTGTTTACATTGCAAGTGAAGAACAACTGAAGCTTTTTTGGTTTAAAATCACTTTTCCCTGACTGGGACTTGAACCCAGGGCATGGCAGCGAAAGTACCAAACCCAAACCACTAGACCACCATTGAACTGATAATAATGTTTTTCTTCCCTCTTATACTACACTTTCTTAGGCTACTTTCTATCCACTTTCTGACAGTGCTCCATTGTCCACTCCCTGAAGTGTTAAGAACAGAGAGTGCAGGAACCCCTGTACTTAGGGTCACAACCTCAGCCCAACACAAGCCACTGAAACAAACTCTAAGGATGCTTCCTCCAGCAGGATCACAGAGCCACGCAAAAAAAACCCAGGAGGAACAATCCTCCTCTGCCTTCATTTACCCCAGCACAACCCTCTCAGCAGCCGACTCTTGCAGGAAGGACACTCAGCTGATAGGCGCTCTGGCATAGAGACCAAGGAAAGGGTGTTGCTCCCCCTCGCTGTGAGCTGATCACATTCTGACTCCGTGGAACAGGGCTCTGAGCTTTGCCATCTTGTGAGTTCTGAGTGCTGAGCCCCCTGGACCCTTCTGCTGAGAGCATGGTGATTGCACAACAGTTGCAAGGCCTTTTTCCCTCTCTTTGTCCTCCTTGGCTTCCCCAGACTTTTCCCACAAATGATTCTATCAGGCGCTGGAGGGATCTAAGGACCTGTAGGTTTCCCTCACCCACCTCTTAAGGCAAACAGTGATTCCCTTCTCTGACACTCCTGGGTCTGGGCTTCTTATGAGTTTTTCTCCAGGGAACCTGATTCCCTGTGAAAATGTGTGTGTGTCATGTGGGGAACTCAGACTCAGATTCTCCCCCACTAGATGAGTCTAACAGCACTTCCCCTTGGTGGGAGAATCCTAAATTCCACCCTCCCCCATAGTTTCTCTGACCAGCTGATGATGGCAGCATGCTAAATCAACCCCAGCTTTCTGGGCTAGAAAGCAGCATCTAACCAGCCTTGTGACAGCTCCGGTTTGCTCGCTGGGTACATAACAAACCAGGAAAGAAGTCAAACGTCAGACAGAGAACCTCAGCTCACAAATAAACACCCTCAGGGATTGAGGGATTGAGAACTAGTTAAAAGATAGGGAACAAAGGGTAGGAATTAATGGTAAATTCTCAGAAAGGAGAGGGGTAACTAGTGGTGTTCCTTAAGGGTCAGTCCTAGGACCAATCCTATTCAATTTTTTCAGAAATGATCTGGAGAAAGGGGTAAACAGTGAGGTGGCAAAGTTTGCAAATGATACTAACCTACTCAAGATAGTTAAGACCAAAGCAGATTGTGAAGAACTTCAAAAAGATCTCACAAAACTAAGTGATTGGGCAACAAAATGGCAAATTAAATTTAATGTGGATAAATGTAAAGTAATGCACATTGGAAAAAATAACCCCAACTATACATACAATATGATGGGGGCTAATTTAGGTACAAAGGGTCAAGAAAAAGATCTTGGCATCATTGTGAATAGTTCTCTGAAGATGTCCACGCAGTGCGCAGAGGTGGTCAAAAAAGCAAACAGGATGTTAGGAATCATTGAAAAGGGGATAGAAAATAAGACTCACAATATATTATTGCCCTTATATAAATCCATGGTACGCCCACATCTCGAATACTGTGTACAGATGTGGTCTCCTCACCTCAAAAAAGAGATTCTAGCACTAGAAAAGGTTCAGAAAAGGGCAACTAAAATGATTAGGGGGTTGGAGAGGGTCCCATATGAGGAGAGATTAAAGAGGTTAGGACTCTTCAGCTTGGAAAAGAGGAGACTAAGGGGGGATATGATAGAGGTATATAAAGTCATGAGTGATGTTGAGAAAGTGGATAAGGAAAAGTTATTTACTTATTCCCATAATACAAGAACTAGGGGTCACCAAATGAAATTAATAGGTAGCAGGTTTAAAACAAATAAAAGGAAGTTCTTCTTCACACAGAGCACAGTCAACTTGTGGAACTCCTTACCTGAGGAGGTTGTGAAGGCTGGGACTATAACAATGTTTAAAAGGGAACTGGATAAATTCATGGTAGCTAGGTCCATAAAAGGCTATTAGCCAAGAAGGGTAAAAAATGGTGTCCCTAGCCTCTGTTCATCAGAAGATGGAGATGGATGGCAGGAGAGAGATCACTTGATCACTGCCTGTTAGCTTCACTCCCTCTGGGGCACCTGGCATTGGCCACTGTCGGTAGACAGATACTGGGCTAGATGGACCTTTGGTCTGGCCCGGTATGGCCGTTCTTATGTTCTTATAGGGCACCTTCTACACGGCGACTGGGCAGTTGACTGACTTTAAATCTAGCTAGCTCTGTTGGTAGAGCATGATGCTCTCAATCCCACCATCATAAATTCAAGCCCCATGGTGGGTGGTAGCGACAGCCCTTAGATGTCACTCTTCTGCTGATAGTCACAGTTCCAGCTGAAAAAAACTCTCTGTGCTCTTTGGAAGGTCATGTTTCTTCTTCTCTCTGAGTTTCACTAAAACATGAAGAGAGAACAAACTGACATTTGCATCCTGTGTTAAGAGAGTATTTTCTCCTCTTCCATTGTACCCAGGCAAGAAGAGGGGATAATAACTAATTAACAGATGATTGCAGAGGGAAAAGTTTGGTCTTTATAAATAGGACAATGATCAATTGGTCTCCATGTCCACTGATGGTAGGACAAGAAGTAATGGACTTAATCTGCAGCCAGGGAGATTCACGTTAGATACTGGGAACAGCTTTCTAACTCTGAGGGTAGTTAAGCTCTGGAATAGGCTCCCAAGGGTGTCTGTGGAGTCTCTGTCGTAGGAGGCTTTTAAGAACAGGTTGAACAAACCTCAGTCAAGGATACTCTGCATATACTTGGTCCCATAGACAACCTGCTCTGGCTCTGGTTCCCTCCTTCTGCTCCCTGCCTGGGCCGACTGCTGTGGGCACTTGATCCCACATGCCCCCAATGCATCATCTCTGCTTGGCTCTGCTTCAGCAGAGAGGGCTGGAATACATGACCTCTCCAGGGCCCTTGCAGCCGTACAGCTCTATAATTCAATGCCATCGCAATACAATATTAACAACAACAAAAATGGAAACACCCCAATCTAACATCTAACAATTCAGAGTGAACTGACATTCTACAGCACAAAGTGACAACATGTAGGAGTGCAAAGCCCGACAATTCATCACCATGAAAATGAACGCCCCATGGGGCAAAATGACGCACTGCAAAAGAGCTCAGCTCAAACCAGTGCAACACAAGCCAGTACAAAAACCATACAACATGAAACAATGCATCAGAGTGCAAAGTGACACTGTGCAAAACAGCTCAGCTTGGAACAGCGACACAGCACAAACCCACACAACAGAATCATATAGAAAGGTAGGGCAGGGAGGGACCCCGAGAGTCAGGACCAAGTCTCCCTTGGCCGTCCCTGGCAGGTGTTTGAAGAACAAGGAAACAAAGGGCACCACACACTTATGTTTTTTGGATGAGCAAAGAAAAGGGAGTAGAATTGTCCCCCTCGGGTAGCCCCTGTTCAATTCCAGGTCAGAAAACAAAACTCTTCTGCAAGAATATCCAGAAAATGTTGTGTTTCACTTTACTTCAGAAGTACAGTTGTGTGGCAATTAAATGATGACCCTAAAGTTTCATAAAAGTGTGGGAAATATGGATGTATCTGAGGAAATGGCTTGGAATGAAGGAAGACAAAAACTGATGAGTCGAGAGAACAGGCCCTGTTTCCCCCTGGTTTGGAACTTCTCTCACAACAACTGGAAGAGAAAAGCTAAGCAAATGGTGTTCTATTGTTGCAAAGGAGATTAAAGTGAGGCCATTTTCTGCAGATAGAATTAAATGATCATGTCAGGAGTGGGATTTGAAACCACGTCTCCATGCAGAGGCCAGAACACCCAATGGATTGGAAAAAACGAAACTTATAACTAGCACTTTAGACCAGTCCACCATCCTGATATTACAAAGAATGTGACTTATCAACCCTAGTTTCCATTAATAGTTGATGAACTCTTTAGGGAGGTCAAGATGGCACACCTCTTTCAACTTCTAGAGACCTTCTACAGCACAGCTGATTTTTAGACATACTCACCTGTACCTAAAGTTACACGTTTCCTGGAGCTCCATGAGTTCTGTGGTGTTGGAATCTCCCTGTTCGCTTTTTAAGTGAACAAAAGATGGGTGCTGGCATTCTGAGAGAGTAATGGTGAACCTCAAAATCCTCCCCTGTGCACCAGACAGTTAAGCAACCAGCACCCACCACCTCTTCTATGATAGCATCCTGTCTGTGAACAACTCATTTACCAACAGCTGGGGTGTGAAATCCTCATTTCCTTGCTGTTCTGTCACTGTAGTCCCCACTTTCCTATTGCTTGTCTGCATAATCTCTGTCTGGTTCTATAACTGTTTCTGTCTGCTGTATAATTAATTTGTTTTGTGTAAACCAATTAAGGTGGTGGGGTATAATTGGTTAGATAATCATGTTACACTATGTTAGGATTGGTCAGTAAAATGATTGGTTAAGATAGAGCTAAGCAGAACTCAAGTTTTACTATATAGTCTGCAGTCAATCAGGAAGTAAGGGGGGAATGCAAATGGGAATTGAGGTAGGGGAATTGGAATTATGTTTTGCTAAGGGAGGGAATAGGAACAGGGAAGGGGAACGGGGTCACAGGCAAGCCTCTGTGGTGTCAGAGCTGGGAAGGGGGATGCTGAGGAAGGAAACTGGAATCATTGCTTGCTGGAAGTTTACCCCAAAAAACATTGAATTGTTTGCACCTTTGAGCTTCATGAATTGCTGCTCTCTGGTCACGTGAGAAGGACCAGGGAATGGGAGGGTGATGGGATAAACCCTCTAACAAGTACATCGTTCAGGGTGTGAAACCCCCCAGAACCAGTATAATTAAGCTGACCTAAGCCATGGTTAGACAGTGCTAAATGGAAGGAAAAATTGTTTTGCCAATGCAGCTATTACAGGGATGGAAAACCCCTCTCCTCACTGTAGCAACTGTCTACTCCACAGTGCTACAGCAGTATTTTAAGCATAGCCAGCCTCAGAGGGAGACCAGATCTGGCTCCATGGATGCTCAGGCACTAAGACAGCAGCAATGACAATACACTAATGCTTTCACAGTTGGCAGGATTTGAACCTGTGTGGGGAGACTCCAATGGATTTCTAGTCCACCACCTTAACCACTCAGCCACAACTACTTGATGTACACCTGTTGCCCTACACGATGAACCTGTTCTCACAGAATTGTCACTTCAAATGGCTCAGACCACCTTCCCCAGCACACTCACGGCTGTGCATTAGTGTAATTGTGTCCATGGTGAACAGCAAGAGTTCCTGCCCATTTTCCTTCCAGCTGGAGCATGATTAGTGTGTTTGTGGCTAACGACATTGCTATAGATTGTTGTTCATTCCTCACACTGACAATTCAGACAGTCCCTTTCCAATTCGAATCTCCACCACATCATTCCAATAGCCGGGGGCAGGATTTCTCTGGGGCACTGAAATGTTTCAGGGGATTGGTGTGTGAGCTTAGCCTTGCATTCCATCCCTGATGTTTCATGGACTAACAACAGCAGCAGAAAGAAAGAGTCGAGCCAATATCTCCCTGGTAGGGATGCAGGTGACCACGTCCCCTCTGTCTGACCATTGCCATTGCAGGAGAGAAGGGTTCACTGGAATCGAATGCCCTGGCTCAGACTAGAGACACAGGGAGGTTTTACTGTTATTGGATCTGTGCAAAGGAAATTGTGTCTCTGTGTGAAATTGAGGCGGTAAATGAAACGTCCACATGGTGGCCCAGTGTCTTAAGGAATGTGGGCGATGGACTCTGGCTGAGAAATGATTTAACAGGAATTTGTATCAATGTATTGCCCTGATTAAAAGCTATGGCTGTAAGGTGCCACTGTTGTTAGTACTTGAACCTGTGTGGAGGCACCCGAGTGGGTGTCAAGTCCATTACATTAATGAGGGGTAGCTGATTATTTTGTCAAGACCCAAATTTCTTGGTCAAGGTCTAGTCAATGTCTAGATGACAGAGAAAATAATACACTGATGATAATAAGATGAATTTAGAAATATTTACAGTTGCTATGGGCATAACTATGATGATTGTTTCATGTTTCACCCTTTATATCTGACACTACCATCACCTTTCCCTTTAGCCTTGTAGTTTACCAAGGGTAAAACTAAACATCTCTTCAGATACAAGGGAGTGTTTGTGTTCATTCCTGCTAGCTACACAGAGGCTTGATGTAGCTGCTTTCATTCCTCCGGCTCTGCCCTGATAAGTAACGTTTCAGGGTGTCACTGAACTGAAGGAGGGAGATCATTTTTTGACAGATTACGCCTTCTCTTAAAGGTGTTTGTCTGGCTGGCAGCCCTGGTTCCCAGGTCTCTCCTGAGGGAAGAAAGTTTCTGTGCAAAATACTAAAACTTTTAACAGAGAGGAGGGAAAGGCGATGGCCACATGATGGGGCCAGTATGTACCACAACATGATTATTTTATGTGGGATGACTCTGAAGATTGACTGATCTCCACTTCCTTGGATTTGAAGAGATGTTTAGTTTCATACTTGAGAACCTGTAAGGCTGAAGCAATTTTATGGATGATGACACTATGATTGCAGGGTTATTTAATGTTGTAGAAATCATTAAAAACACTTAGTTTCAACTTGAGCTGCCTGTTATTAAAGGCTGGTTTCCCCACGTCAGTTCCATAAGCTCTGCTAGAAAGGCCCTGGGTTCTCTCCTGCCTTGGTGGGAACTAAAGGCAATCGTCCCCTGCTGCCCTTGGCTTCAGGCTGAGTTTTCTGGGGAGGGGATGTGGAATTGGTTTGTTTGCTATTGAGAAGCGAGCCAGGCCAGTTCTCAGGGAACGAGAACTCCTAGCATCTTCTCAGCCCAACCCAGGCTGCTGCCCTGTCCCAGCCTCTGTTCCCCTGGGAGCCCTGCTTGTTTGACTCTAGAGCAGGCTGGGAGCAGCAGCTGAGGCAGAGGACAGCCTGGGCTGGGCAGATGCTAGGAGCAGAGCACCAGAGCCCTGTACTGGCTCCCTCCTCAGCAGCAAACAATCAGTCCCCACACACACCCTGGGACAGCAGCCTGGAGCCAAGGGCAGTGCCCAGTGGGGGGTTCTCTTTTTCCTCTTCCTGGAGTGAGCAGGGACCTGGGGGTGTTTCTAGCAGGGCAGTTGGAACTGAATTGGGGAACAGGCTTTTAATAATAGGCAGCTCAAGTTCAGACTAATTTTGTTACAATTTTCTTTATAATGTAAAATAAATCAAAAGTAAATGGGCAGGAATGATTAGAACTCTTTTCTCCCTGTCACACAAAGAAATGGCTTTTTGGCTTTTCATGATACAGGAGTCAGGTTCGTTCACTGTGCAGAATCAATGTGCACAGAAGCCTGTTGTGTTTCATTTCTTAGGTTCCACTGCCATCATGTGGCCATTTCCTTCCCCTCCTTTCTGTCCAAAGCGCAGAGCCCAGTTCCTCTAGGGAGAGAAGGACATCTTTCTTCTTTCCTTCCTCAACAGCCCCCTTCCTTGGAGAGCCCTTTGCTGGGTCTGGGTGGGGAACAGCCATTCCTGAGGATTAATTTCACACCATAATTGGGGTTGATATATAGATTTTACAGCCAGACTAGATCACTAGGTACCTCTGCTCTGACCTGATCCAGAACAGAGTGCAGAGAATTTTACCCAGTGACTCCTACACCCACCCCAAGATCTTCTGGCTGAACGAGGCGGGTTCATTCAGAAAGTCATGGTGTTTGGATGTGAAGGTGGGAAATGATGGGGAAATTGGCCCCTCTTTCAAGTTTCAATGTTGTAACTTCTACACCTAGACCGGGATGGCCAACCTGAGCCTGAGAAGGAGCCAGAATTTCCCAATGTAACTGCCAAACGTGCACCTTTGTATGCAACTACTGAGTCAATTGTGAACCTTCCCATCATTATCATTATCTCTTTGAAATAATGATGGTGATGGACACTTGGCTCGATATCCCAACATGCCCTGCACGTCTACAGGCTGCATTAGCCAATCCAACCATTCGGCACTTGCAGCTGGGCACCTCTGTTCTGTGCCTGAGTCTTGTACAGCTATGAAAGGCTGGTAGATGCCAATATTTCCCTGTCTTTTTAACCTGCACTAATACCAGGCCAGGCCAGGGCTGGGAAGAGAGACAGAGCAGCAGGTTTCCCATATTGTATCCATTTCCCTTTCTCTTGACTAGTTTCTCCTCTGCATAACTTGTACTTCTTTTGCTGTGAGATTGGCTAACTCAGCTGGTAGAGTGTCAGACTTTTAATCTGATGGTCCAGGGTTCAAGACCCTGGTCAGGTAATAAACTACTCGCTATACCTTTAAAAATTGTTCTTCTGATGTCCTCTTTGGTGTTACTTTTTGTCTTCAAGACTGTGCCTTTCCTAAGAGGGGCCTTTGTGTGTGTGTGTTTGAAGGGGCAACTTCCTGACATCCTCTCTGTCCTTGCAGCCTGGAGGAATAAAGGCCTCTGGGCATACAGCATGTTCCTCCCCTGCATGCACACGCACACACAGAAAACACAACAGAATATCCCTAAGGAATTAGAATCACCTGCTGCCTTCCTCTATCCTGCTGGATCCCAAATGATGATGCTCTTCAACCTAAACCCATGTCCTCTCTACTCTCAGTGCCCCTCAGTCCCAATCCAGTGCCCCTCCTGTGCATACTGCTCCTCACTCCCAACCAGAACCTACTCCTCTTCACCCTTCTCCTCTGTCCCAACCCACAGCCCCCTCCTTTTTACACTGCTCCTCAATCCCAACTCACAGGCGCCTCCTATTCCCAGTGCCTCTCGATCCCAAACCACTGCTCCCTCCTTCCCTCCAGCAGCAGGTGCCTCAGACTCCCTCAGGAAGATTTTCTTGCAAGGTTTCGTGTATGAGTCCGCATGTGGATTTTACAGTGCGTTGGAAATATGTTGCGTTGCTTGCCAAAATGATCACTTTTGGCTTTTGTTGGATTCCCAGTCTCCTTGTTATTGGGACAGGAGAAATAAAGGGTTGTTATCCTTGTTGTGTGAATCAAGGGCAGCACAACTGTGCTTGGCAGACCCCGACTGAGGGACTCACCTTCAATTCAATAGCACTTGCTAGGCAGGGGACAAGGGTTCCAAGGCCAAGTGGGCTGGGGTCCCAATATTAAAATTTAGGTGTTAAACCAACTTTAGGACAGGGTGGCAGTGGAGGGATGAGTGAGTTCCTAGACAACACAGTGAGTACGGTACCTTCTTATTTTCCCCATTTTCCACTCAGGATGGCAGGTGAACTCTACAGAGGCACCTCTGGGCTTGCACTGACTAAGGACAACAGCTGTGAGTGGGGTGCCGGGGGGGGCTCATGTTTAAGGACTTTTGGTTGCTGGATTTACAAACCGTAGGGAAAAGGACACTGCCCAGCTTATTTGGGGGTGGGTCTTTTCCTCGTGGTTTATGTTTATGTGTTGGGGCTGCTGACATGACTTCTGCTAACCTTGGGCTTACATTGCAATGTAGACATATCCTAAGAGGGCATCTATAATGTGATAAAATCCCGCTGGCCTGGATGATCTGATTTGGGCTCCTGGGAATGGAACTGGAGCCCAGGCTTGGAAAACCTCACCCCTCGTGGGGTCTCGGAGGCTGGGCTCCCAAGGCTTTGGCCGTAGGGTGGTAAATTTTCACTGTAGACATCTCAGCTCAAGCTCAATATTGGGCTCTGGGAGCCCTCAAGGTTGGGAGGGAGTTTAGCAAGCAAAAAATGTAAAATGGCAGTGGAGTAATACCCTGGACTCAATGGCATTTCTCCATTGGTCTGTCTGCTTTGGGGCAGGGACAATAACACGTCTTGCTGCATTTGTTATTTCAAAGGGTGGTTTAGGATTTTCATTCTCACCACACGGTGCATGAAGCAGGGCTCAACCCTTGGTGCAAACTAAATGAGCTGCTCACAGATTCTGGAAGCCACAATGAGCAATTGGTGTGAGAGCCCAGATCTGCCCCTGTCCCAAAGGGAAGGAGGTCATCTGTGAGAGGCTGGACCACTGACCTATCAGCTCTTAACTCCCAAACTTTCAGTAATTCTGTTATCAGTGCCTGTGAGTATAATTAAAACTGCTATCCTGGGCTGGACCAAAGGCCCATCTATCTCTGTGTTTTGTCCACTGACAGCAGCCAATACCAGGTGCCCCAAGAGTTAATCAACAAGGCACCACTGGGAGTTGAACCCAGGATCTCCTGTTTACAAGACAGGGGCTTTAACCAGCTAAGCCATGGTGCCCACCTGTTGCTTAACTACAGTGTCTGACCACACCTGACTCCCTGCCATCCTCACTGGGGCCTGACAAGCTTTGCTTGTGTTTGGATTCTGCAAAGCAGAGAAGCAGGTGAGCTTTTCCTTGCAAGCTGTGTGTGTGTGAATCTTTGGCCAGGTCTGCACTACAAAGTTATTTCAGCATCATTATATTGCTCAGGTGTGTGAAAAACACACAACGCTCCCTCGTTCAGCAGCTTTTGGCTGGTGCACACACTGCAATGCCAGGTCTGGCGACAAAACTGCTCTGTTTTGGTGACAAAATAAAACCACCTCGACGAGAGGCCTAGAGCTTTGTGCAGCAAACTTAAAGCGACAAATTGTCAGTGTAAATGCTGCTGGTCATTATATCACCATAACTGGCCTCCACCAGTATCCCATAATGCCCACTGTGAACTCACCTGCCCTGCATTCCTGCTACAGAGGCTGGGCCTCTCCCCTTTCATAGCTCCAGAAAGTTCTGACAGCTGAGCCGCTATCTGCCCTGGGATTAGGTTGATATACTGCATTGCCAGCCTAAGTAACGTAATTACACCAACCTAATTTTGTAGTGTAGACTTGTCCAAAGAATCACACACACACCTAGGGAGCAAAACTTCACCTGCTCCTCTGCTTTACAGAAGCCAAACATGAGCAACGTTTGTCAGGGCCCAGTGGGTATTGGCAGACAGTCAGGTGTGGGCAGACACAATGCTTTAAGTAACAGCAGGTACCATGGCTTAGGTGGTTAAAGCACCTGTTTTGTAAACAGGAGATCCTGGATTCAACTCCCAGTGGTGGCTTTTGGGGCACCTGGCATTGGCTACTGTCAGAAGACAAGATTCAGAACTAGATGGACCTATGGTTTAAATTACACTCACAGGCACTGATAATAGAGTTACTGAAAGTTTGAGTGTTAAGAGCTGATAGGTCAGTGATAAACTCCCCTCAATGCAGTTTTACTATTTCCACTTTCTAAACTGCCTCCCAACCTCTATAAAATTACAGTGCAGACATATGGGCTTGAGCCCAACCTCTGAGGCTCCACGAGGGGTGAGGGTTTTTGAACCCAGGCTTCAGTGTGAACACAAATATCTGCAGCACAGTTTTTAGCCCCTCAGCTTTACGTCCATGAGCCCAAGTCAGATGACCCAGGCCAGCCCTGCTGCCATCTTTATCCCAGGAGAGATGGACTCTAAGGGTACGTCTCCATTGCAATGGAAGCCCAGGTGTGGCACGCTGTGCTCAAAGCAGCACCCTGGAAGCCCCATATTCACCACTCTCATATAATGATCACATGGTTTGTACAACTCTGCCTTGTGAGGATGGACACTGCTTGATTCACATCCTAGCAAAGAAGCTTCCTAACAAGCTGGAAGAAACGATGAAAGAAGGGTAGAGACACCATGACTGGGCCTCTCTCCCTCATAACTCAACAGCTGGAAACACACCTGGAGGACAAAGACTGAGCTGAACTGATTCAGAAATCAGAAGAGAATCCTAATAATACATTCAAACCAAATTCCCCAACCAGACTAGTATTGGTTTTTCAGCAGGATTCCTGGGCCCAGCCTTGTTGGGGTTACGAGGACTCTGCCACACATGAGAGTAGAAAGAGAGTCCTTGGGGTCAGGCAGGCCTCTGGTAACGGGGTGGGGACTCAGTTCCTTTCTCTGGCCAATTGCACCAGGGTCATGTATAAACCAGAGAAGTTCCCCACAATAGCCAGACCAGAACCCCCTGTACACTTGCCCTCTGTACTCATTGCTTCTCTGTCTCTCTTCCTCTCCTCTCTGTTGCTCTCCCTCTGAGCTTTCTCAGCACCTGGCCCCACAGTGCTTCCTGCCAGCCAGAGACTGCATGTTCTAGGCCTGTTCCTGTGGATGTGGCCTCTCTCCTGATTCCTGAGGAAAGGAACCTTTCCAGGAAATGGCCATGGCTTCTGGGAATCAGCATGTGGCTGGTGGACAGCACCAGGAATCATTTGGTTCCTGACACACAAGGCAACTAAAAAGCTGAGCACTCAGACAAAGACTTGAACCCTGGCCCTTCAGAGTAAAAGCCTGATGTTTTACCAACTGAGCTACCTGGGTTTGTTGAGACTATTTTCACCATTCACCACAAGAGCAAGCAGGTAGGCAAAAGAGAGGCAAAAAAAGTCCCAGGAATCCTTCATGTGGCCTAATGGATAAGGTATCTGAGTGTGGATCAAAAGATTGAGGGTTTGAGTCCCTTGGTGGTGGTTTTTCTGCAGCTTTACCTTTGTGCTGAAAGTCCTGCTCGCTTCAGGGTTGGAAGCTCTTCTTGGCTGCTCAGGCCAATGCTCTGGCTTCAGCTAGAGCCCCGGGAAGGAGTTGGGTGTCACAAAGGCTGTGGCAGGAGCCCCAAGTGCTTCCAGTCTAGCCTTTGCCATTCCTGGCTTGCCAAAGAAAGTGGGCGACTGCCCGGGCCGGCGTGTGCACCTGTCCCTGTGCTGGAGGGTACTTGCTACATAGCATTTTCGGAGCCTGGGTGTTTCTCTGCTTCTCGCCAGCTCAGGAAAAGCCTCTTGGGATAAAATCTCCTGCCCCACTGCAAAAGTGAGCACCGTGAGTGGGACCAGTCAGAGGCCCCAATATAGGGGCTGGCCCTGCTTTCCTACCATCTTGTGATGTTGGCCACAGAACATCAGCAGCTGCCCCGCATGCTGGTGACCTTCAGTGGGTGTTTGGCATGGCAGGGAGCAGCCTGGCTGGGTGTTTTTGTGCCTGTCTGAAGGCCACACATAGGCATGGTCCTGCCCTCCTCTAGGCCTGACCTCAACTGCTCTGTGGCTTTTAAGCCTTCCCTTGGAGCTGTCAGCACCAGCTGCCTCTGCTCTAGGTGCCCAGAGGAGGAGAGGTGTGTTGGGTCACTTTTACAGATCCCCCTTTCCTGGTATTATCCTTGCTCAGCTGCACAGAGGAGCTTCCATCCCCAGTCCCTGCCCAGCAGCCCTCTGGCACCATTCCTGAGGGCTGCCCTGCCTCACTTTCTTCCTACCATGTTGGGAAAGACAGCTCTCATCATTAAAGGTCAGGTGGGCCAACTAGGGGCAGACGCTCATTCTGTGTTTTCCTACTGCAGAGCCCAAACTCAGGAACTCACCTTGGGTGCAGACATTGCTATGCTCCCAGAAAACAAGCCACCCCTGCACAAACAGGGCCTGTCAAAGCCTGAGATTGAACCAAGGACCTTCAGATTTTCAGTCTAGTGCTTGCGCGACTGAGCTACTTTAACAGCTCCATGATAGCACTTTGGCCTGTTGCTTCTCTGTCTGGGATGTTTTTGTCAGCAGTTGCACACAGAAAGGACAGGAAAATGAACGGCTGCTTCACACCCCCACCGGAGGAACCCGGCACCCTTAGCTGTGGTGAGTAAGAAGTGTCTGTTGGCTGGCAGGGTCTGTCCCCTAGGAGCTGGAACAGCAGCTGCCACCTCCCCCTCGGCTCCAGGCTGTGGGAAATGCTCATTGCCTGGCTGCATAGGTGGATGCTGCTGCATGCTCTGGAGAGCATCTGTATTGGTCTGTCAACCCCCCATCTTCACTGAGCCAGTCTGGTAAGGTCCCAAGTGCCCCCTCCGGCCTGGCAGCTGAGAGTCTGTGCAGACATCAATCCCCCTGCCAGTCCCACAGGTAGCAGCAGCGCCAGCTCCCCCAGCACCACAGGGGCACTCAATGAACTTCCTGTGGTGAAATGGCTCCTTTTTGTCCAGCTGCTAGAGTGAGAGCCAGGAGAGAGCAGTGTCTGGCTCACCATGCAGGAGAGAAGAGACCTGATGAGTGTGGATCTCCCTCAGTCTCCCCTGGAATGCTTGTCAGTTTTATTGTCACTGTGATAGTCAGCGTTTCCCTTCAGGGCCAGCCCTAGAGGGGTCTGGGGTCTGGGACAAAACCCTCCTTTTGTCCCCAGGCCCTGCCCCACCCCCCCTGACCCCTGTCCCATCTCTTCCCATCCTGCACCTTTCTGCCCCATTCCTCTCCCACCCCCACCTCTTCCCGTCCCTGCTCCTTCCCCTCCCCACCCAGCGGCTCCTGCACCCCACTGAACAGCTGATCACTGGCAAGTGGGAGGTGCTGAAGGGGAAGAGGAGGAGCTTGTCAGCAAGGCCTGTAGTAGGCGGGGAGGGGGGGAGCTGGCTGCCAGTGGGTGCTGAGCACCTATTTTTTCTCTGTTGGTTCTGCAGCCCCCTAGCTCCCATGGAGTCGCTGACTTGGCTCCTTTCGCACTCTAGAGAGAGGAGCAGAACCAGGGCTATGGCTGATCTATGGGGCACCAGGTGAGTGGCAGAGGCTTCAGGTGCTGAGAGTTTGCCTGACCCCTCAGGGACACAGTGTGAGGTGGTGTCCCAGGGATCTCTATGAAAGGAGCAGAACAGGATTTACTTGGGGTGGGGAGAGAACTGAGAGTGTCTGAGTGGGTTGCAGAGAGGTGTTGCCCAGGTGAGATACTGGCTAAAACACAGGCCTTGCTGTGAGCAAGATTGGAACCTGCACAGGGGAACCCTATTGGAGTTGGTGCTGGGAACTAGCCAACCAACCACCCCCCACCCACACTAAGTTTTAGTAAAGGGCCAAGAGCCCCCTTACACAAGCAGCCCCATGAGGGTCACCGATGTGCAGAGAAGGCAGCCTAAGCTGGTCCCATGGTGTAATGGGCAGCACTCAGGACTCTGAATCCTGTAATCTGAGTTGAAATCTCAGTGAGACCTTATGGTAAAGCCCCAGAGCTCAACTTCCCTGTTTCTAGGTGTGTAAGAATGAATCTTTCCTCTCCTGTTGGGGTGACTCACACCTCCAAGAGCCACATCTTTGGCTAGGGTGTCCACAATGGATTAGGGCTCTAGAACTTGCTATGCTGATGGTCAGGGCCGGCTTTAGGAAGTGCAGGGCCCCATTCAAACACTTTATGCAGGGCCCTGGCAGGGGTGACTTAAAAAGAAAAAAGTGTAAAAAAAAAGCCTTCCATGTACTATTTACTTTCCATAACTATATAAATAATAAAATTGTTTATTATGTACATTGCATCATATATGCTGTTGATTGGTTATTAACGACTGCTGTTTCACATGTGTGGGTCCCCGCCACTCCCTGGGGGTGTGCACATGTGTGGGTCCCCGCTGCTTCCTGCCCCCCTCATTGAAGCAGGTGTGCAGGTTAATGGCCTGGGAACTGCAGGGTGGCAGTGGACATGGGGCTGGTTAAAAGCAGAGCAGGGGCTGACTGGAGGTAGAGTCTGGCTGCAGGCAGGGCAAAGGGTGCAGGGCTGGCTGGAGACAGGGGAGTGTGGGGCGGGCTGGCTTCGGGCAGGGCCGCAGGGGGTTGGCAGGGGTTGGCAGGGCTGGAGACAGGAGTATGGGACTGGCTGGCGTCAGGTAGGGGGGTGCAGCAGGGGTTGGCTGGAGACAGGGCAGGGCGGACAGTGCAGGGCTGGTGCGGCAGGGGTGTGTGGCAAGGGTTGGCTGGAGAGAAGGCAGGGGGTTTGGTGGGGCTAGCTGTGGGCAGGGGTTGCAGAGCTGGCTGCAGGCAGCGGGGGATGGGGCTGGTGCGGGCAGGGCAGGGGTTGCAGCAGAGGCAGCAGGAGCCCCGGCCCTTTAAATAGCCGCCAAGCCCCCCGCTATCCCAGGGCTCTGGGGGCTATTTAAAGGGCCTGGGGCTCTCCTGCTTCTACCCCACCCCAGACCTTTTAAATAGCTGTGGGAGCCCTGGGGAATGCATGGGGGCGGCGGGGCTCCGGCGGCTATTTAAAGGATAGGGTGGCAGAGGCAGCTGGAGCCCTGGCCCTTTAAATAGCTCCCAGAGCCCCCTGTTACCCCAGGGCTCTGGGGGCTATTCAAAGAGCCCGGAGCTCCAGCCGGGGGCAGGGGGCTTGCGGCGCTCGGGCCGGAGCTCCAACCGGGGGCACGGGGCTTGTCGCGCTCTGGCTGGAGGTCCAGATGGGGCCACGGGGCTTGAGGTGCTCGGGCCAGAGCTCCAGCTGAGAGAGCAGGGCTGTGGGGCAGCTACACTCCCGCCGACGCTTTGGTCAGGGGAACGGGGCCATGGAAACCCCGGAGCAGACCGCAGCCGGGGTAAGTAAAAAAAAAATTAAAAGGCGCCTAAAGCGTGGGGCCCTCTTAGGCGCGGGGCCCGATTCCCAGGAATCAGGCAAATCGGCCTAAAGCCGGCCCTGCTGATGGTTAGGATTCTTGCTGCTTCACCTGCTGTCCACAAGCTTGGCTCTTGTGCTTCCTACCACACGTTTCCTCTGGCCCACATGGCGCTTGAAGAAAGGAGTGCCAGGGCTGGGATTAATAGTCCGGGCTTGGCAGGAGGGAGGAAGAGTCCCAGGCTGGAGCCCCTCACACCTTCCCTCCTCTGGGCACCTAGAGCAGAGGCAGCCCAGCTCTGTCCGCTGGATACCTCAGCAGAGTAGGTGAGTTCATGTAAATATAGTCTGGTCCCAACGCCTCCTCCCAACCCTGGTCATCAGTAGCTGCCAGGGGAGAGCTCATTCACACCTTGCTTACAAATCATCATTTGAAATTCTAAGGTTGGCCAACACTGCCGAAGCCAATGCACCCACATTGTCAGCAAACACAACAGCTGGGTGAGGAAACCCGGCTTTGTCCAGACTTTCCAAACCTATTTTACTTTCTCAGGTACAAGTAGTTTTCATACGTTGTATCTGCTTTTAAAGTGTGTGTTAACGTTTCAATTTCAATTCACATTTGCAACCAATGACAACATTGGCAGCGCTGCATGTAACTACCTGACCACTGAGGGAGGGGGTGTTGGGGAAATTCGGGGGAGGGGGTGCACAGCCCCCTGACTGGGGGGCATATAGGGAATGCCCAGTTTCACTGAATTGAGTCTCCTACTGCAGCACCTGAGTAGGTTACATCAGAGAGGAGCTGCAGTGTCTAGGCAGTGGGATGCCTGTGCCTTTAAGAGTCCAGGCCTGGGAAGCCCATGCTGAGAGGTGCTGCCTGTGGGAGGGGAAATAAAAAGCCCTCTGCTCCCCCCACCCATGTTTGCAAACACTGGAGTCTCAGCCCACCGGGATCACTGTTACCCCTCTGCCCCTGCCTGTGCCAGGGTTTAACCCTCTGGCAGCGACTCCCTCTGGGCTTAACTCCGGCTCCTTCCCCCTCCCTGACTTTGCCTTCAGTCTCTCTCCCAACTCTGCCTCCAGCTGCTTGACCCCCTGACCAGGCAATTTCCACCCCCTGCTCAGACCCTGGCCACCCACTCCTCTGATTTGCCCCCCTTTGCCCCTTTTTAATCCCTGTAAAAAGTAGGGGGTGCTGGGTCCCGTTCTCTGGAGGGAGGGCTGGGTGCCTGGCCCCTGCCAGCCCAATGCTCAAAGTGCCCCATGATCTTGTGGATGTTTGCTGAGTGCTGCAGGGTCACCCGAAGGGGGAGAGAGATGTGGTTAGGAGGTGATGCAGCCAAGGGTGCCTCACCCAACACTGAGATGCAGCTACCTCTGGGGTGAGTTACACAAGTCAGCAAATGAATATGGAACAAGAAACACATTGAAAGGACCAAGGCAGCTGCAGTAGGTGGAGAAAACCAGAAAAAGCAGTATCCCTGGATCCCAGCCCTGCCCCTCCCCCACTCTACCCCCTAATCTCCACTCCCCTCCCACATTTGAGGGGAGAACCCAGGAGTCCTGGTCCCCAGCCTTGCCCATCCCCATATTTTGATATGGCTCCATCCAACAGCTGCCCCCACAATTGCAGGGCAGTGCCACAGGGCACACTGGGGCCTGCTTGTTTGCACAGGATGGGCAATGCCAGTGCTCCAGGATGGGGAGAGATGATGCTAAGGGAGAAGCAAGCAGCAGACAGCTCCCATGACAGAGAAAGAAATGCTAGGGGGTGCTGTGCTTCAAGGACTGAAGGGAGTTGGCAGGGAATGGGAGGATCTTCCCTCACAGCAGGTGCGTCTGTCTCCCTCCCAATTCCTCCCCAGCCCTACCCCAGCCCAGGCAAATCCCGGCCCAGCTACCAGGGTTAAATTTGGCCTGGATTCCCCAGCTGCTAGGGGTGGGCCGTGGGGCTGGGAAGCATGAGCCTTTACTCCTCCTTCCCCAGACACAGTTGCATGGGCACAGACCAAAGGAGCCTGCAGCACTGCTGCCTAGAGGAAACTGAGGCACCAGCAACTGATAGACACATCATGGCTCTCCTCATCCTCATCCTCTTTTCCATGTGCAACCTGGCCAGGGGAGGGAGGGGTAAACTCAAGGCAGTTGCATAGTTAACCTGTGGAACTCCTTGCAAGAGCATGTTGTGAAGGCCAAGACTAAAACAGGGTTCAAAAAAGAACTAGATAAGTTTATGGTGGGTAGGTCCATCAAGGGCTATTAGCCAGGGTGGGCAGGGATGCTGCCTGTAGCCTCTGTTTGCCAGAAGCTGGGAATGGGCAATAGGGGACGGATCACTTGATGATTCCCTGCTCTGTTCAGTCCCTCTGGGGCACCTGGCACTGGCCACTGTCAGCAGACAGGAGGATACTGGGCTAGATGGACTTTGCGTCTGAACCAGTCTGGCCGCTCTTATGTCTCCCTTGGAGCAGCAGTGACCCCCAGTGGGCAGTCAGAGTAATGCACAGAAGGTGTTTCCCTTGATACAGCAGTGACACCCAGTGGTCAGGTGGCGTAATGCACAGCATGTGTCTGCCCTCTACTAGCAGTGACACCCACGGACCAGTCACGGTAATGCACAGAATGTGTTTCCCACCAATCTGGGTAAGGCACAGAGCATGTTTCCCATGGAGCAGCAGTGACACTCAGTGACCAGCAGGGGTGGCATCAGACTCTTCTCCTTTAGTGGGGGACTGAGGCTACATCTACACTACAGGATAATTTCGAATTAGCTTAAACCGATTTTATAAAACAGATACTATAAAGTCGATTGTGAGCCTCCACACTAGGCACATGAATTCGGTGGTGTGCGTCCATGGTCCGAGGCTAGCGTCGATTTCTGGAGCGGTGCACTGTGGGTAGCTACTGTAAAATAATGAGGCCAATAACGTCAATTTGCGTCCACACTAATCCTAATCCGATATAGTAATATCGATTTTAGCGTTACTCCTCTCATTTTGTAGGAGTACAGAAATCGATTTAAAGAGACCTTTAAATTGATTTAAAGAGCAGTGTAGTGTGGACGGGTGCAGCGTTAAATCAATTTAACGCTGTTAAAATCAGTTTAACAGCATAGTGTAGACCAGGCCTGAGATGGGCTAGACAAAAAAAATTGGGGAGCTGTGCCCCCCATCACCTGGCCTCACCCTTCACGGGGGCCAAGCCTCTGTTCCTTCTCAGTTAAAGGCCAGGCTCATCTCCTCTCCCCTCGGCTAGGGTTTACAGCAATACAAACTTTATTAAAATAAAACAGTAAACAGGGTTTACTTAAAATATTCTAAATCTGTCCAAATTTTAGTACTGAATCCAAAGTTCTCTTAAAGATCCCATCAGTAACCAAAACCTAAATGAAAAATTGAAACCAAAAACAAGGCTTAATTTAAAACCCAAACATTAAGAAAAACTTTGTTTATAAAAATAAAAACTAACAAATGCTGTAAATTAATAATTTCAACATTTTATCAAAAAAGTCTGCTACAGCAGAATGATAAAATAACATCAAATAAATAAGCATGACCACTAAAACCTCCTATAAAGGAATTGAATCCTTGAATACTGGTCAAATCGTAATAAAATATGCAGAACTATGTCAAAACTAGTGTTGCAAGTCAGCCATTTCAATCCAGCAAATGTCAATTAAAAGCTCCATTCCAACTAAAAAAACCAAAACAACCCAATAAACCAAAATGGTCACAGCCTGAAACAAACCTACACAGAAGCAAAATTAAACCTGTACCAACATTGGAACAAACGATGTAAATTTCTATTTCTAACTTCTTGTGTCTCCCAGGAGGAAGGTGTTTTGCACCCCAGTAGCCAGGCTGTCACTGCAGCTTTCCTTTCACTAAATAAGATTTGTACCAAATATAAATTGCCCTCCAATTTCTCTAAGAGAAATTGAAATGGTATCTTTGCACTAATATCCCAAGTGTGCAAGTCCATCCCCTCAGAGCAGCCCCACACCCTGAGGCCAGGGGAGAATCCCAACTGGTTTGTGCATTTGTAACCCTGGGGCCTGAAGCTGATGAGAGAAAGCGAAATGAGCCATCTTGGAGCTTTCCGATACCACCTGCGGGGAGCACAGGGATTTGACTGAGTGACATCCTGGCTAATATTCACCTTGTTCTCCGCCAGCAGGCTCCACTGGAGAGCTCGGGAGTGACTTGACCATGGCAGCACCCTATTTACATATTAAAAGACGGCATTTTGGGGCCAATGGGGTAAAATGTGAGTACTTTTGGGGTTGGGACCCACATGAGAAGGGATGTGGACAAACTGGAGAGAGTCCAGAAGAGGGCAATAAAAATGATTAGGGGACTGAGACACATGACTTACGAGAACCTACAGGCCATATCCTGTATGTTAAGCTAAGGCAAAGTTAGCATATGTATATTGTGACCTTTTACTCAGAGAGGAAAATCGACCTTTATCACGTTACTTAAAAAGATAAGTACCCATGCCTGTCCAAGACCTTTACTTAGACCAATCGACAATGGAGAATAGCATAGGGTTTTATTCAGTGTTGTACCCACAGATTTAACAGGTACAGTACAAGGTAACTTATGTGCATATGTACATGTCATCAGCAAGCACAAACATACTAGCCTATGAAGTAAATGTACCCTAATTTTTTGTGGGTGAGGAATGAAATTTGAGCATAGGAGGAAGGATTTCCGGCCCTTGTGCCCTATAAAAGAGGTAACCCACCTCACTAGAGCACTTTGCTCTATCATTGTGACTTAATTCCTCCACTCTCTCTCTATGTACTATCAGTAGGCTGTACTTTTTCTTAAATTTTAAGTTTCAAGGGAACTAGGCTAAGTTCGGTTTCCCTACGTTTTTAGTCTTTGTTTATTAGGTTTTGATTTTAAGTTTAACATATTCAAGTAAACCCTAAGTAACACTAACATTTTCTAAGCACCGCATCTTTCATTTAAGAATTGAGAAACCTGAACTGCAAGGCTGGTCCTGTGTCTCTTACCACCAGGTTATCAAGGAAGGCTGTGAGTATATTAACCAAATCTTTGTTGCATATAATGCCATATGTATCTTTTGAAGAGCAGTAATGCAAATGTAACTTCGTAACTCAATTAAATTAAATAACATGTAAGCTAATCAATTAAATTTTCATCAAATTATCCAAATTAATATTATTAGTACACCCTAAACCACGGTACATGGGACAGAGAGTTGGAGTGCAGAGGGGTGAAGGCACTGGTTCTAGAGGTGCTGACTCTGAGGTGGGGTTAGAATGAGACATTCAGAATGCAGTAGAGGACTCAGGGTTAGGATAGAGAATTGGGCTGTGAATGGTCTGGAATGAGGCCAAGAAAGAGAAAACTGAGATGCAAGAGAGAAATCAAGCTAGAGAAAAAACCAGAGAAGAAATATGCGATGTGAGCTGCAAAGGGGAAAAAAACCCTCTGCCTATCCCCTCTCACCAAAGCATCTAAGAACCAGATGAGAGACATCTCTCTCCCACTACAACAACAATTCCAGTTGACCTGGACTGAGGAAGGAAATCTTCTCCTTTGCAGCACTAGCAAACCTGGACTGAGTCATGAACACCTCCCCACATCCAATCTGGTGTTCCTGGCCTGGGACACGGGAGGCGCTCCTCTCTTCTCCATTTGGGACATGACGGGATAACAGAAGTGACAGGGCTTTATGGGAAATAATTATCTGACTGATTCTTGTGCAAGTCCTAGTCCTTCTTAACACAAACAAATGGTTTATCCTGCATGCTGATGCCAGTTTGGAGGGTCTGGGAGCAGTCCCGTACCAGGAAGTGGAAGGAAATGTAAATCTGTAGGCTTTGCCAGCTGAGGACTGTCTGATAGCGAAACTCGCTATCCCATCCACCAGCAACAGTTCTTGGTCTTGAAATGGGCCATCACTGAGAAATTTCGAGACTGCTTGTGTGGTGCTCAGTTTCAGGTGTGGACAGAGAACAATCCACTGACTTATGTGTTAACAAGGACTAAGCTGGATGCTACAAGGCAGAGATGGGTGGCTACTTTTGCTAGCCATAACTTCGCATTCAATATCAATGAGTTAGTATAATAGGGAATGTGATTTATCAGGACCACCAATTCTTGGCTGGCGGGAGGATGTAAGCAGGGTCGCTATGAACCCTACCCTGCCATCTGTTGGTGATCTGTTGTAAAGGCCTTTTGAGGCTGCTGTCATTTGCATGGTTCCACCCACGCCGGATTGCATGATGGGAGTGCTTGTCCAAACGGTCATTTCAGCTGCTGTGTGATCCCCAGTCTCTTTGTTATTAGGGCAGGAGTAATGCAGTGTATTTTGCTGTTCGTTTTGGATCAAGGAGAGAGTAACTGTAGCTGGCATTTGAGGCCTGAGAGCTTCACCCTCGCCTGAAAAGTACTCATCATTAAGGGGTCTGGGTTCCCAATGCCCAAGGCTTGTGAGAGGCTGGAATGGATGTTTGTTTGGCTTTTGGCAGCCGGTGCGTGCTGGTTTTGTTTCTGCCGTCCCTGGTGTGTAAAGACAGAGGTGTTTTGGAATCTGTTTGAGTTGTTGTTAGTGGTGCAGTCGTTGGCCTTAAGCTTATGCGGTTTGATCTCTTTCAGGGTGTGTTTTGGTTCTGAGAGGTAAAAGGCAGCTGCTGTGTGTGTGGTGTTATGGAGTGAGGTGGCAAAGGTTGATTTGCAGAGGTGGTGCATGTGCCACAAAAGTTGTGGGGGCCCACCCCCAGCTCTGGTCCCAGAGGCCAGAATTTGCATTAACCCACCTGCTGACCTCTGACTAGGAATTTCGCCCTGCTAACTCTTCCAGCAAAACAGGCCAAAGAAAGTGTACGCAAGCACTGTACCGCAGCCCTTGTGCTCTTTTCGGTTCCTTCCCACAGAACTTAAACTGCATACCAGTCCAGTCCCTTGCTGTTGCTTGTCTAAGAACTGCATGCATATGCTAGACCGTACCCTGTGCTGATTCCCGACTTTTGTGCTCCATACAGCCTTGCCGGTCTGTGTCTCTGTGGCGCAATGGGTTAGCGCGTTTGGCTGTTAACCGAAAGGATGGTGGTTCGAGCCCACCCGGGGACGGCGATGAGCCCGTGCTACTTCCTTGCTTCCCCGAGGCCTGTAGGGAGCCTCCAAAGTCCCCTTTTGCTGCCTCTTGGCCTCAGTGCTTTCAGCTGGTGGCCCAAAGAGCGTGCTGGATGCCATTCAGAAACCCGTCTCCCAGCAGCCGTGCCGGAGGCTCAGGCTTAATCCTCGAGGCCGAGCACAAAAACTTTCAGCCGGGAACATTTTGCTCCCTTCCCGCCTCCGCCAAAGCGGCAAGGGAGAAGGGGACGAGACACGCCTGCTCAGAGACGCCTCCCTCCCACTTCCCTGTAGGCTGTGCAAAGCTGTTGGCCTGCCTCATGCCTCGTCAGGAAAGAGCAGCCATGCTGCCCAAGCCTGAGTCACGTGCGCAGCCAGGCCCGCCCCGGCTGACGGCGCGCAGAGCCACGTGAGTCAATGGCAGGTCGAGTCGGTAGCCTCGGCTCTTTCCCCTCACAGCCACACAGCACTGTCTAGCGCCCCGAGAGCCTCCCTCGTGTTCTCCCGCAGCCTGCCGGGGTGGGTGGGAAAAGGGGACCAAGAAGCACTGCAGCCTCATTCTGGGACAGGAGGCCCTTGCCACACCCAGACCTCCCTCTTGCCTTCAGCCCAGGTAGCCAGGGAGCTCTCTGGCAGGCCACCGCCTCAGCCACCTCTTGCCGCTGTGCTGGTCACCGCCTCGCTGGAAGGCTCAGAGGGAAAAGCAACAAACACACACGTAGCAGAGGATGGTTTCGATCCATCGACCTCTGGGTTATGGGCCCAGCACGCTTCCGCTGCGCCACTCTGCTGGCTCTTCACAGCCCTGCCACCCAGCCGGCACTATCCAGATTAGGGCCTTACGCGCTCTCGTGCTGGCAGGCGGATGTGCAGGCTGCTGGCAGCTGCCCTGGTCACAGGATTTTACAGCATCTGCAGGGTAAAAGGGATCTCTTTGGGGTTTGGACCCCACTGGGAGCTGGGTAGCTGAGTGACGGAGACGGGAGCAGTTCTTAAACTGTTCTCAGTTAAGCCTTCAGCTGGTGGGGGATGTGGTTCAGCCTTGGATCCCTGTCTGCAGCACGCAAGCGCCTCTGGCTCAATCGGACCCCCTCGCTGTCTTAGCAGACTAAAACCCGGAGCAAACGCACAAGCCTTGCAAAGGAAGAGGAGCCGGGATCTCGAACAAATGTCAACATTTTATTAAGATGACGTTCAAAGAAAAAAAAAACGGGTACGGTACAGCGTTTAGGAGCAGAAGTTTCTGGTGATCAGGGAACAACGTACAGATTACCCGGGGGTGCGAAGTTCGGTTTAAGATCAGGTGGCATAAGGAATACATAATGTGCAATAGCCCCGACTGGGGGTAAAAGGTTAACGTACAGACACTGAGTTAGGAGGGTATGTTGTCCATGTGAGGGCTAAGTTCAGGTGTGGAGTATAAAGAGCGGATAGGACGATGAGGATGGATTGACCCGCATTTGGCGAGTTTGAACATTCAGTGTTTTTTAATCTTTTCCACAATCTTGTTTAAGCAGGGTCGCTATGAACTCTACCCTGCCATCTGTTGGTGATCTGTTGCAAAGGCCTTTTGAGGCTGCTGTCATTTGCATGGTTCCACCCACCCCGGATTGCATGATGGGAGTGCTTGTCCAAACGGTCATTTCAGCTGCTGTGTGATCCCCAGTCTCTTTGTTATTAGGGCAGGAGTAATGCAGTGTATTTTGCTGTTCGTTTTGGATCAGGGAGAGAGTAACTGTAGCTGGCATTTGAGGCCTGAGAGCTTCACCCTCGCCTGAAAAGTACTCATCATTAAGGGGTTTGGGTTCCCAATGGCCAAGGCTTGTGGGAGGCTGGAATGGATGTTTGTTTGGCTTTTGGCATCCGGTGCGTGCTGGTTTTGTTCCTGCCGTCCCTGGTGTGTAAAGACAGAGGTGTTTTGGAATCTGTTTGAGTTGTTGTTAGTGGTGCAGTCGTTGGCCTTAAGCTTATGCGGTTTGATCTTTTTCAGGGTGTGTTTTGGTTCTGAGAGGTAAAAGGCAGCTGCTGTGTGTGTGGTGTTATGGAGTGAGGTGGCAAAGGTTGATTTGCAGAGGTGGTGTATGTGCTACAAAAGTTGTGGGGGCCCACCCCCAGCTCTGGTCCCAGAGGCCAGAATGTGTGTAAACCTACCCATTGACCTGTTACTAAGAATCTGGTTTCAGAGTGTGGCACAAAAGCTGTGCCCCACAGCTTACCTCTCAGAATCTAATCTGCAAAAATTTTTTTGCTGTGTGAGTGGTGAGGAGCTTTTTCCCCAACTATGGAGTTGTTTTCAACTTCTAGTGTGGAAAAGAGATTACAGCGTAGCCCTTTAGAAATACTGGAAATCTGCTTTGAGTCACTAACCACTTTTTATCTATGGCTAGTTCTAAACATGGGTTAGAAACATAAAACATTTTATTTTTGAACTGGAGAGACACAAAGAGCATAAAACATGCATTTTAAGATTCCACAAGAAACCCATAACACTAAGTGCAAATATCCCTTTTCAGTCTCTCTTATTTCACCATGTTTTGGAACCCATGTCCCTTGCCTAACGACATTCATGGAGGTTCGGGTGAGTCCCGAAATCATGAACCGCTAAGTTCCGTTCTACTGTCCTTGATTCATATCACCGGAATAACTGCACTTTATTACCACTGCCCTAATAAGAAAGAGACTGAGGATCCCACAGCAGCCGAAATGATCCTTTGGACAAGCACCCCCATCATGCAATCCGGGGTGGGTGGAACCATGCAAATGACAGCAGCCTCAAAAGGCCTTTACAACAGATCACCAACAGATGGCAGGGTAGAGTTCATTCTCACCCTGCTTACATCCTCCCTCCAGCCAGGCAGATTGGACAAATGACCCGGAAATAGTATAAAAATATTGCTCAGGCAGGCAGAAGTGAAATCAGGAAGGGCAACTCAGGCTTGGAGTTGTAGCGAGCAAGAGATGTTAAGAGTAACAACAAGAAGGGTTTCTTCAGGTATGTTAGCAACAAGAAGAAAGTCAATGAAAATGTAGGCCCCTTACTCAATGAGGGAGGCAACCTAGTGACAGAGGATGTGGAAAAAACTAATGTAGTTGATGCTTCCCCGTCCCCATCTTCACGAACAAAATCAGCTCCCAGACTGCTGCACTGGGCAGCATAGCATGGAGAGGAGGTGACCAGCCCACTGTGGAGAAAGAAGTGGTTCAAATCTATTTAGAAAAGCTGGACGAGCAAGAATCCTTTGGGCTGCATGCGATGCATCCGAGGGTGCTAAAGGTGTTGGCGGGTGTAATTGCAGGGCCACTGGCTATCTTTGAAAAGTCATGGTGATCGGGGGAGGTCCCAGATGACTGGAAAAAGGCTAATGTAGTGCCTATCCTTCAAAAAGGGAAGAAAGAAGGAGGATCAGGGGAACTACAGGCCAGTCAGCCTCACCTCAGTCCCTGGAAAAATCATGGAGCAGGTCCTCGAGGAATCAATTCTAAAGCACTCAGAGGAGAGGCAAGTGATCAGGAGCAGTCAGCATGGATTCAGCAAGGGCAAGTCACGCCTGACTAACCTAATTGCCTTCTGTGAGGAGATAACTGGGTCTGCGGATGAGTGGAAAGCAATGGAGGTGTTACTCCTTGACTTTATCAAAGCTTTTGATACAATCTCCCACAGTATTCTTGTCGGCAAGTTCAAAAAGTATGGGCTGGATGAATAGATTATAAAGTGGACAGAAAGCTGGCTAGGTCGTCGGGTTCAGCGGGTAGTGATCAATGGCTCCACGTCTAATTGGCAGCTGATATCAAGCGGCGTGCCCCAAGGGTTGGTTCTGGGGCTGGTTGTGTTCAACATCTTCATTAATGATCTGGAGTATGGCTTGGACTGCACTCTCAGCAAGTTTGCAGATGACACTAAACTGGGAGGAGCGGTCGATACGCTGGAGAGTAGGGATAGGATACAGAGGGACCTAGAAAAATTAGAGGATTGGGCTGAAAGAAACCTGATGAGGTTCAGCAAGGACAAGTGCCCAATCCTACACTTAGGACGGAAAAATCCCATGCACTGCTCCAGACTAGGGACCGAATGGCTAGGCAGCAGTTCTGCAGAAAAGGGCCTAGGGGTTACAGTGGATGAGAAGCTGGATATGAGTCGACAGTGTGCCCTTGTTGCCAAGAAGGCTAACGGCATTTTGGACTGTATACGTAGGGGCATTGCCAGCAGATCGAGGGACGTGATCGTTCCCTTCTATTCGACATTGGTGAGGCCTCATCTGGAGTACCGTGTCCAGTTTTTGGCCCCACACTCCAAGAAGGATGTGGAAAAACTGAAAAGAGTCCAGCCTAGGGCAACAAAAATGATTAGGGGGCTGGAAGACATGACTTATGAGGAGAGGCTGAGGGAACTGGGATTGTTTAGTCTGCAGAAGAGAAGAATGAGGGGGGATTGATCGCTGCTTTCAACTACCTGAAAGGCGGTTCCAAAAAGGATGGATCTAGACTGTTCTCAGTGGTACCAGGTGACGGAACAAGGAGCAATGGTCCCAAGTTGCGGTGGGGAAGGTTTAGGTTGGATATTAGGAAAACCCTTTTTCATGAGGAGGGTGGTGAAGCATTGGAATAGGTCCCCAGGGAGGTGGTGGAATCTCCTTCCTTAGAGGTTTTTAAGGTCAGGTTTGACAAAGCCCTGGCTGGGATGATTTAGTTGGGGATTGGGTTGGACTAGATGACCTCCTGAGGTCCCTTCCAACCCTGAGAGGCCATGATTTTTAAGCTGTTCCCGTGTATCAAGGTGAGCTGCAGCTCAGCGAACCCCAAGGATCTGAGGCCAGCTACTTTGCAGGAGAGACAGACCAAGCAGCAAGTACAACACGGGGTCGCACCCCGGCCGGCAGATAGAATCTCATGTCTGAGATCCCGGCTCCTGTTCCTTTGCAAAGTGTGTGCTTTTGCTCCAGATTTTAGCTGTGGGCCAAGTGCCCTCTGGCTTCTCGTCCGGGCTCCGTCCTCCATGTGCCTGGCCATCAGCGGGACTGTCTCAGGAGAGCAGCTTCCCCACCCTCACTGCATCCCAATCTCCGCCCAGCTGGGGAAGGAGCAGAGGCAGCTTGGAGAAAAGACTCCTTTGAGCACCGGAGACGGCCGGAGCATCTTATTTGCATACCCACAGTGCGTTGCCTGCAGTGAAGCGAGTCCCTGGTCAAGGGGCTGGTTTTGCTCCCTGAGTCCCCGGTTCCCATGATCCAACTCAGGCTGTCAATCGGTTCAATTCCATTTCCTCTAAAAGCTAGCAGTTTAGTGGGCTGTGAGAGTAGTCACTCTGACTTGTGGTAGGATATGCGCTTGCCCCGGCAGAGACTCTGCTTTTTTTTTTTCCTTTTTCTTTTTTTTTCTTCCTTCTTCTTCTTTTTCTTCTCTCCCCTTCCCAGTTTGTATAAATCTTTTGTCTTTTACTAAAGATTTTTGTGGAGAGGAGCATTTATGAATTTGTACCCAATTTTTTTGAGGCTTTGTTTTGGTAAGGCAGTTCCCTGTTGTGAAAAAAACAGAAGGATACTATCTCAACTAGTGTCAGTAACTCAAGCTTTTCTATTAGTGTATGAAAACAACTGAGAGCTCTGAAAATGACTGTGTGGGATTTTTTGCCCTTTTTTTTTTTTTGAGCTCATCGTGTTAGTGAGATGGCTTCCTAGCTAACAGGGGACTGTTTTGTGGTGTGTATTCTGCTGGCTCTTTGGTTTCATAAGTTTTTGGTTATCACACTTAAAGAGCAGCAAAGAATTGCGTTGTTGTTTGTGTTAACGTTTGGTCTGTCCTAAGAGTGTATGGTTTGGAGTCATTTGTAACTCTTGGGTTAGTTATTGTCAACAGCTTATTTTTGGGTCCCTGAGTTGAAAGGCTGCTCTTGCGGATTTCAGTTTCTCATTGTTGGAAGGTCAGTTAAAGAGCTGCTTTCTTAATCTAGTCCATGAGGGTTCTTACACCGCCCTCCTTAATATACCTTCCAGAAGGTAATTGCATGGTTTCCCTCGTCTCCCCACAGAAGAGAAATTGTCCATCCCTTTCCTGTTGGGAAAACACCAGTGTTTTTAAATGTTTTGCCCAGATGAGGGATAGTTCATAGGAGCAGAAGAGGAGGAAGTTTGTGGCCATTTGAGTCAGATTCCTAGCATTTAAGGCCAGAAGGAACCAGCCGATCACCTCAGAGGGACTAAGGGGCACCAATGCCCCAAATAGCGAGGAACTGCTTTGATGCAATTGACTGTATGTTTGATATAGTTGCATGGGAAGGAGCAGAAAAGAGCACTGGGGCTGCGGAATAGCGCTTGCATAGGCTTTCTTTGCCCTGGTTTCCTATAAGAGTTAACAGTGAGTGATTGGTAGTCACAGGTCAGTGGGTGGGTTTATGGAAATTAGGAGTCTAGAGGGGAAACCAGGGAGAGGAAGGCATCTGCAAGACTTGTCTGTCTTTGAACAGAATTGTGTGTTAAGGGTTCTTGCTTTGAATTCTTCCACTGGAGTCATTTCGGGGAAGTGATTCAGTCTTCCGTAGAGTTCCCTAGTTATGGTGTTTGTTGCATGTCTGGGAGCTCGTCCTGGTGAGGTAGAAATGGGTGGGTGCAGGGGTGTGCGTGCGTGGCAGAATGTCAGTATTGTTTCTTGGCTCCCTGGAGCTAAGATCAAAGCATAGTGTCTGTTCATTATAATCTGTCTTTGATGTGAGCACTGTGTATTAGCTTGATTTTTGAAAGAGAAGAATTAGTGAGAACAGGAGCTTGCTTTGTCTACCCCATGCATGGATCTGGTATTGCAGTGTTTCCAGGAACAGTGTATCTGCTTTAGGGGAGAATCTTCTGGTTAGAAAAACAGAAAAGAGTTAAACTGTGATGATTTTTTTTTCAAGCAGATTTTTTTTTTTGAAAAAGCAGAAAAATCTGGTGTTTTTAGTGGTTTTGTTTCTTTATGATAAACACAATACAGTTACACTTTCTTGGAAGTGTTTTGTGAGTCTGCAGATGTGAGAGGTTCTTCTTTGTCTTGCTAGATAATTATTTAAGAGGCTGGACTTCTTCTTTCTGCTGTGAGTCTTTTCAACAGTATGAGGGACAAATGCTTTCCGGACTCTGGGTCTGTTGGGGAGATGGTTGTTTTTTTTGTTTTTGTTTTTGTTTTTCTTGGGGTGGGGGCTTGGTAATATTTGAGATTACGTGTACATCAACAACTGCACGAGTTACACAGACTTCTCCGTACCCGACCTACGTTCTATGTATCTTGGTTCGTAAGATCGAGACAAGGCACTAGATGTCGTGCTGCATCCAGCACACAAGGGCCCCAAGCCTGATTTTTTCCCCCCAAACTGACTGTAATCTAAATGCTAAATAATTACCCTTAACTTCTCATTATTGCCACCCTCACTATTGGAAAATCCCCAAAATCACAACAGTGACTTACAAATCATGAGAATTCTTTGTTTAAAAAATGTAATGTGGGTTCTCTATCTTTCCTTTCCAGTGTTCTGAACCAGGCAAGCTTGAAACTTACTTTTCTAGTGCAGCCAGAGCCCAAGAGAGCAGGAGCCCCTGGAGCCTGGGGCTGGCAGGCAGTGGGGTTCCTCACGGTTGTGTATTTCACACACACTTTGATCTCACCCACCAAGCATCAAGTGTGATCTCCTCAGGCACAAGAACAGCCTTAACATGGAGTCACAGACAGCCCCCTTGGGCACCCTCACTCTAGCTTGCCACCCAGGTGTAGTAGAAGCTGCTGTAACACTCAAACTCTGTATGTCCTTTAGGGCTAACCCTAGCCAAACAGCCGGGATCCCTTGCTTATGCTTAGAAGGCATGCCGTCTCCCTGAAGTCCAAGCAGCATCGCGGGTGGGGACAACAGTTTCTTCCTGACAGAGATTTTTATTCCATTCCCCCAGAGCTCAAGCTGATGGGGGCAAGTGTTTGTGCAGGTCTCTGCCTCCTCGTGGGTGTGTGAGGGGGAGCAATCAACCAGGTCTTTTGTCCATGGATGATCCACAGTGGCCTGTCTGATGTCTCAGTCAGGGCCTTCTCCTGTTGGAAAGGAGATGACGCTTCTTCTGGTAAACTAGCGTTTCACACTTGGTAATGCTTCTCTCCTGACTGGTGGCGGAGTGGCAGCAAGGGGGTTTACAGCTTTAGTGCCAACGCTTATATATCACCTTACAACACAGGCTACGGCTATTATAGGTGAGAAGAATGCATGCAGCAACTGACGAGCTAGTCATAAACTCTAAACACATTTTTATGAATCTAATGCCTGTTTTAACAACACTAACAAACAGGTGAGCAAGACTAGTTTCCAGCCATGCGTTTGTCACTTATCAGTAAGGCCTAGGGGCCTTGGCGTGAGCTGGCACCTGGTCTGCCAGCGTCAGAAGAGGATCTTCCCTCTCTTATCCCCAGGTGTTTGTACTGGGAGCAGTACTGTTTAACTTATTCATAAATGATCTGGGGAAAGGAGTAAACAGTGAGGTGGCAAAATTTGCAGATGATACAAAATTGCTCAGGATAGTTAAGTCCCAGGCAGCCTGTGAAGAGCCACAAAGAGATCTGACACAACTGGGTGACGGGACAACCAAATGGCAGAGGAACATCGGCGCTGTTAAGTGCAAAGTAATGCACGTTGGAAAACAGAATCCCAACTATCCCTATAAAAAGATGAGGTCTAAATTAGCTGTTACCACTTGAGAAAGAGATCTGGGAGTCGTTGTGGATAGTTCTTTGAAAACATCCACTCAATGTGCAGTGGAGTGTTGGGAATCATTACGAAAGGGATAGGTAAGAAGACAGAAACTATCATATCGCTTCAATATCAATCCACGGTACGTCCACATCTTGAATACTGTGTGCTGATGCAGTCGCCCCAATCTCAAAAAAGATCTATTGGAATGGGAAAGATTCAGAAAAGGACAACAAAGATGATGAGGGGATATGGACCAGCTTCTGTCTAAGAAGAGATTCATAAGATTGGGACTTTTCATCTTGGAAAAGAGACGACTAAAGGGGGATACGACGGAGGTCTATAAAACCATGACAGGTGTGGAGAAAGTAAATATAAAAGAAAAAAATAGCTGTGGCTCTTTGACGGCAGCTCAACCACACTGCTTCTTCTGCGGCAGTTCGGCGGCGTGTCCTCCCTCCCTTCCTCTTTGGTAGACATTTGGTGGCAGCTCAAAGACTAAGACAGGAAATGGGGGACCCGCCGCCGAATTTCCGCCAAAGACCAGACATGCTGACCCGATACCAGACGGGCCGCCCCTTTGAATTGGCTGCTCCAAGCACTTGCTTGCTACGCTGGTGCCTGGAGCCAGCCCTGCTCCCGTGACAAGCAGGGGCTGGTGCAGAGCATGGCAGGGCAGGGATATGACATCTCCTCTAATAGCGGGGCCCTTTCACAGCAAGGGAAGCACCTCCTCGCAGTAGCACAGACCCACTTACTCCTCCTGCTTTCTCCTGACACCAGCACCACCCTTCCCGGCAGCACCTGCTTCCAGACTCGCACCAGAAATGGGAAGTTTAGGCCGGGCCTGGCAGCAGCTGTCAGGAAATGGAAGCAGGAGACACAAACACTCCCATTGTGCTGTGCGGCCCATCCTGGCTGGTGGGAGATGGAGGCAGTGGACACTACCACCCCCATGGTGCCGTAGGGTTTTCAGATAGGGTGCCCTCCCCAGGGTTGGGCTCCATGGGAGGTTTGGCATCTTAAGGGACTGGGTGAAGAGGCTTGGAGGAAGTTTGAAGACCAACAGTGAAGGGGAAGTTGGACACTGGCCAGAATACCAGAGAGACAAGGCAGGTGAGGTGATACCTGTTACTGGACCAGCTTTGGAGTCACACAAGGTCTTCTTCATGGAAGGGAAAGGTGCTCAGAGCATCACAGTTCAACAGAAGGTGGAACACTCTGCCCCGAACACCAGACTTTCCCCTACTTACTGGAAAGGGGCTGCAGTCCCCACTGTCCTGTCAACAGCCCCAACACGTAACCCAGAGGTGGCTGCATCTTAGCACCAAGACACCAGTGGTTACCGCTCCAGAGGAGATGGTACATACAGGCCACTGCCCTACGTGGCCACCAGACGTCACAGACTGTGCTCTGTCTTAGCTGGCCCCACATGTTACTGCCCCAAGAGGTGAGGTAAACACAGGCTACTACTCAAACTGAGCACCTGGGGTCACTGCAGCAAAGGTTAAGGGGGATACAGGCAGGGCACTGTTGCACATGGCCACCAGGTGGCACTGCTGCAATGGCGCTGGTGCGGTCGAGATGATAAACAGGCCACTGCCTGATGTGGCCACTACCACAATGGCGTGGGGAGAGGGGGAGGGAGATACCAATAGGGCACTGCCACACCAGGGCACCACGGGGAGGTCACTGCTCCAATTAGTAGAGATACACATCGGGTAGTGCCCCAACTGGGGGCCCTACTCTAGAGAGAGGGGGGGCTGGGGAGAGAAGAGGAAATCAAAGGCCACTGCCTCACTTAGCCATCGGGGTCACTACCTAAATAGGGGACACACACACATAGGGCACTGCCCCACTTGACCAGCAGGGGTCACTGCCCCAATTGGGGGATATACAGAGTGTATTGCCCAACAGGAATGTCAGGGATCAGTGCCTGCCATATCTGGCACACGGGTAGAGGGGATAGGGTGACCAGATGTCCCGATTTTATAGGGATAGTCCCGATATTCGGGACTTTTTCTTATGTAGGTGCCTATTATCCTCCACCCTGTCCCGATTCTTCACACTTTCTATCTGGTCACCCTGGGGGCGGGGGAGGGAGGGGGCTACACAAAGGGCACTGCCATACTGGGCCAACCGTGCACATCCCTAGTGGGGGAGTGATACACACCAGAAGCAGGGCTCACTGCCACAAAGGGGTTGGAAGACACCCAGGGCACTGCTTGACACAGCCACCCAGGCACCCTGCCCCCTTGGGGGAGGTGAAGAATACACCTTGGGCACTGACTCCTCTGGCTATTAGTGGTCACATGCCCAATATAGGGGTTGGGGGGGAGTAAATATACACAGGGGACTGCCCCACCTGGGGAACACGTGTCAACGAGATGAGAGTGAGATACGCAGAGGGCCCTGCCCCAATGGCTGATATACACACAAGGCCCTGCCTCACCTACCCACCAGCACTCACAGGCACAATGGCAGTAGTGGGGTCACACAGACAACTGACCTCAGTTGCCACCAGGGGTCACTGCAGCAATGCTAGGGGGGATACATGCAAGACATTGCTGCCCCTCGCCACCAGGAGTCACTGCTCCTACAAGAAGGCACCTACAGGACACTCCCGTGCCTGGCCAGCAGGGGTCACTATCACTGGGGAGGGGCTATGGGGAAGCTGAGAAAGCGCAACTACATGCAGTGGGGAAAATCATAATCTACCAGGGAGAAAGAACGGACTCCGTTAGGACATCACACCAACTCCGGCCAGGCTGGATACCAGCAATTCGGGGCTGGAGCAGCTCCAGCTAGAGGCTGGGTGGAGACAGGTGACCTCGGTTTCTGCGCTGAGCAGGCTGCTTTGGCAGCGAGGAGGGACAGGGAACCCCCTGCCCAGGGTCTTGTTGCCCAAGGAAGGGGAGATCTGCGGCACTCTTCGGAGTAGCTGGTTCAGCAGCCGTGAGCCACATGCTTCTCCCTGCCTGAGCTCTCCAGGAGCACATTACGTACAGGTGTGCGCTGGATGTAGGCACCAGTGTAACAACAGGGCCAGACTCCGCTGAGTGCTGCCTGTGAGAGACAGGGCCAGAGTCAGATGGGCAGATGGGGGAAGGACATGACAGAGCCAGCGGCCATGAGCTGATCCCATCACAAGTCCAGCCTGTGACATCACCATCCGTCCCTGCAGCTCTCCATCTGTCCCGCTGTCCGTCCAACCCTCAACCCCCCATCCATCCCCAACGTATGCCACACATACCCCTTCACCCATCTGCCTCACACACTCATCTATTTCCTCATGCATCCTGCTGTCCCTCTGATTGTCCCTGCAGTGCCTAGCACAAGGAAGCATAGTGGACCCTGAGTGAGGCTTTTGGGTGATGCATAATGGAGCTAGCGGGTGAAAGGGGCATCTCTAATCCCAGCCCCACTTCTCCTCTGCCCAAAGCCACGACCATGAGCCCACCCCTCTCAGTCTCAGACCTCACAGCCCCAAAGACATGAACGGCCACTCACACTGTGACCTAGTTACAGCAATGAGGTCTTCCCGAAGATAGGAGGTGGGAGGAGCAACCCTCAATCCTAGCAGGCAGGACACATCCTTCCCAGTATGGCAGAGATCCTGCCCATGGGCAGATAGACCCAGCTGAGCCCATAGGAGACTAGGGGAGGGGGAGCAGAGGAAGAGAATGCAGGCAACTGAACATGACAGGTGTCCATGAAAGGAAAGAGAGAGAGTTTGAGTGAAAGTTGGCCAACACAGAGATAGAGACCTAGGAGGACGAAAGAAATTCACAACAGGGAGTCACCCTCATGGATCCAACTTTCTGCTAGGGAGCACACACCACTCCTGGCCAGAGAGATGATCAGCTCTCGCAAATGGCAACATCATCTCCCCTGAAGCCAAAGCTAGTCCGGAAACCAACACCCAGGTAACAAGAAGTCCCTGCCTGGAGCCAGGACGGCTGTGACCAGAGCCCTTCCCAAACCAGATACACATCTCACCAACAGAGACGGTTACTCTTGTCCCAGTTAGGCAGCTCTTGCCTGACATCAACAGGATTCACGCTGTCACTGCTCTCGATCACTTTCCATCTCACCTCAGGGCTGGACTCCATTCCTGCAACTTCTTTTCCCTTGGTATGAAACACAACACAAGAGGAAAAGAAAAAGCAATGGTGGTGAGGCTCCTCTTCTCGCTACTCCCGCACCCCAGGGCTTCGGCTTCAACCCTCCTCCCATTCTGCCATCACAGCTACAATTAGAAATCTGAACCCGGGGCTCACACCTGGTTGTCTCCCCAATCCTAGGCCCTGTCCAGTATGTCTCCCTCCACAGAAGTTATCTGGCCTCATCTTGCACTCCATCTTCATATTGCTCTTCTCCTTCCCAGAGCTCCTACTCTGCTCCTCAGGCCTGTCTGTCCTCAGCTCTGCAGGCAGAGGGGAAGGGGCATGATGGGAACACACACACTCCATTCCAGACACCACACAGCATCCACAGGCT